>NC_053118.1:2426107-2726107 GCF_010015445.1 Perca fluviatilis | reverse complement strand
CTGTGGGCCCCACGAAGACCCCAATAAGGAATAAGGGTCTGCAGCTCATTTTGGCCCCAGTGGGTTCATCTTAATTCCAGTTAAATGCTTGGCTTTAATGCACGTCCACGGTTTTGGTGTGCACCAAAGAGTAACATCCACCTGCTCAATGTGGGTTCCACCCCAACCTGTACTTGGTCACCATGTATGATCTGCTCTTCTATTTATACCCATTTCAAACAATGTATTATGAAGTCCTGTATGAGATTTTAGAATTGTAGCATCTACCATCTCCAACTGTTTGTTGTTCAAGTCTTCTGTCCAGTCCTTGTTTTTGTTTTTACCAAAATAAGAACTTTTAATACACCTCCAGATGCACTATTGAAACAGGCAGTATATGTAAAATATACAGTATGCAACACATAACTCTTGCATCATGGTGTAATGTCAAAACAGACAAATTAAACTGACAACATTAAGACACTTTTTCACTCAGTGCCTGAAATACACAAACACACCCAGATCCTATACATGCACTAATGGAGGGAGGACAGCAGTTGGGGGGTTCGGTGCCTTGCTCAACTTGGCAGTGCCAAAAAGGGGAACTGGCATCTCTCCAGCCACCAGTCCCCACTCCGTACTCAGTCCACACAGGGACTTGAACTGGCGACAATGACCTACAGCCACACCTTAAAACTCATTTTGAATGTCATTCCCTCGGTGTCGTCTTCAGGCAGGAAGCAGTGATGGATGTTTTTGCTGCCAACTGAAGAAGCAGCTGAATCCACTCATCAGACTTCTTTAAAGGTCCCATGACATGCTGCTTTTATATAGACCTTAGTGGTCCCCTGATACTGTATCTGAAGTCTCTTTTATATAGATCTTAGTGGTCCCCTAATACTGTATCTGAAGTCTCTTTTATAAAGACCTTAGTGGTCCCCTAATACTGTATCTGAAGTCTCTTTTATATAGACCTTAGTGGTCCCCTAATACTGTATCTGAAGTCTCTTTTATATAGACCTTAGTGGTCCCCTAATACTGTATCTGAAGTCTCTTTTTATAGGACCTTAGTGGTCCCCTAATACTGTATCTGAAGTCTCTTTTATATGGGCCTTAGTGGTCCCCTAATACTGTATCTGAAGTCTCTTTTATATAGACCTTAGTGGTCCCCTAATACTGTATCTGAAGTCTCTTTTATATAGACCTTAGTGGTCCCCTAATACTGTATCTGAAGTCTCTTTTATATGGACCTTAGTGGTCCCCTAATACTGTATCTTAAGTCTCTTGTCTTTTATATAGGCCTTAGTGGTCCCCTAATACTGTATCTGAAGTCTCCCGAAATTCAGCCTTGGTGCACAGCCACTAGAGCCAGTCCCACAATGAGCTTTCCTTAGTATGTGCCATTTCTGTGTCTAGCTTTAAATGCTGTTGAGGAGGAGAGAAGGGGGGGCAAGGTGGAGGGTGGGGGTGGGGCCTTGGCCAACTGCCACTTTTCTTGTTTGAAAGCCATGATGTCTCTCTCTCATGGGTGGGCCAAATTCACTGGGCAAGGTTGGAGTGAACAAAGCTAGGGAGGAGGGCTGTATATATAGCCTCTAAGTGGGTGATTGATTGCATCTGAACGGGGCTGTTCCTTCCCATGCAAGGCTGTTTGATTTTACGGTCCCTGTCTCAGGTGTGATCAGGTGGCCTCTCTTTAGGGACTTTTAACACAACAGTGGTACTGAGAATAAATGCGTGTCAAATATTACTCACTGAAACTGAGGAGGGATGGCCTCTGGTGAGATAAGCAGCCTTCTGGCTTCAAACCAAAATTGCAAAAAGTGTTGAGATCTTGGAAAATTCCATTCCATGATAAACACAGAGGTTGCCATGCTTTTATTCTATGGTTTATGCTTACATACACTACTGTAACTCTGTATGGGGAAGTACTCAACCCACTAAACTTGTCCCTGTTTTTTGTCGTCAGAAAAGGGCATTCAAATCATTCTTCTCAACTTCTGTTTTTAAGATCAGGCATCCTCACAGTTTATCAAGTCAATCAACTACACATTGCTTTATTTGTATACAGATCTTTAAACAAGATACATCCTTCATTCTAGAATGAACTCTTTGTTTTACTGTTACCAAAAATGTAATATGACATCATTAAGCTCTTTTTTAATCATGTTGTAGACAAGATGGGATTACAGTACACATTTAGAGGCCAAATGCTGAATGCTGTTTGGCACTGCAACCTACTGCAAAGTCCTGTTGCAAGAGACCAACACTAAAATAGTTTATTATATTTGTCAGCAATCAGATGATGACTAATAAATAAGAATCTGGTGCCAATGTCTCGCTTCCTCTACATCTTGTAGAACTTTGACAAAGGTGCTCTTTAAGTAGTAGCTTAGTAGTAGCCTCAGTGGTAATACATATAATACTTGACGTATGTCAGTGTGATGAAACTAATCACAAAAAAATTGTTTTTTTGTCATAACAGTTTTGACAATATCGGCCTACCATTGTTACAGTGTAGATCACTTAAAAAGTATAACTCTGAGCTCTAATGGTAATGGACAAGAATGCCGGCTGAATACTCATGTGGGTCTGTGTGTTTGTAAAAAGGCCCAAATCTACAGTTTAGTTTTAATAGATCATATTAAGGAGGTATAAGCAGACAGGCATGCAATTTTTTCTTTTAAGATAATTTTTTGGGCATTTTAGCCTTTAATAGACAGGACAGCTGTAGACAGGAAAGGGGGGATAAAGAGGGGGAAGACATGCAGAAAATGGCCACAGGTCAGACTCGAACCCTGAGCTGCTGCGTCGAGGACTGATCCTCTGCACATGGGCGCCTGTTCTACCAGGTGAGCTACCCAGGTGCCCAGACATGCAACTGATATTGACCACATCATGTTTAGATGATAGATAATTACATCGATCATCTGAGTGACTGTCATACACGTTTTAAATTATTCAGTATTGTGCTCATTATCATTAACCTCATTAGCATCTGAATGGATCTATGCTGCCTTTACGTGCTGCTCCTAAGCTCCTATACTTCAGAAGGAAGAAGCGATAGTGAAGAGTAAAACTCGGTTAGCTACATAATTCCCTCAAACAAGACTAGCTACAATAATGGGCGAATGCACTAAACCAATGATGACACCAGCTGACACGTTTTAGGGGGAAAGCTATGCAAATTGATTATGTCCGATCCCCCCCACTCCGGACATAAACAGGAGGCTGCGTTAAAGTGCTCATATTATGCTCATTTTCAGGTTCATAATTGTATTTAGAGGTTATATCAGAATAGGTTTGCATGGTTTAACTTTAAAAAAAACACCATATTTTTGTTGTACTGCACATTGCTGCAGCTCCTCTTTTCACCCTGTGTGTTGAGCTCTCTGTTTTAGCTACAGAGAGAAACATCTCACTTCTGTACCATCTTTGTTGGGAGTCGCACATGCTCAGTAGCTAGGTAAGGACTACTAGCCAGTCAGAAGCAGAGTATGAGGGCGTGCCCTGACAGTCCCTAGGTAAGGACTACTAGCCAGTCAGAAGCAGAGTATGAGGGCGTGCCCTGACAGTACCCTAGGTAAGGACTACTAGCCAGTCAGAAGCAGAGTATGAGGGCGTGCCCTGACAGTACCTAGTACATCCTTCCTTTTTTCCTTTCTAAAATAGGTAGGCCTATTGTACATTGTTGTTATAGTGTCTATTTACATATACTACTTTTATTGTGTCTATTCTGTATTTATGTTGTATAGGCCTAGGCTTGACTGTTAGCAGTAGGCTTTGGTTTATTGTTTATTCTCTTTTTGATGTGTTTATTGTATGCACCAAATACACCAAGGCAAATCCCTTGCAACAACTGTAACGTTAAACTTTGGCAATACATCTGATTATGAATTGATTAATAACGTAATCACATTAAACATATAGGCCTATTGATTGATTGATTGATTAATTAATGTGCTGACTATTTGTAGGTTTAATAACTTTGTTAAATAAATTTGTTTTGCTCTAACTCGTGCATGCAACATCGAGGATTAACTCTGCATTTATTTTCCTAACATGCTACAAGTGACATTTCAACAGAGATCCACGTATGACCAAAAATTGAGTGGCTTAAAAGGAGAAGAAAAAAAAAAGTCACAGTCCCAAAAATGAACACATCGATCGGTGGTCTAGGTGTTTTAGACTCAAAGGCACTCACGTACAGAGTCGGAGACTAGATGCTAGAGAACCTCTTGCCCTTTCCATTTTAGGAACGTGCAACTATACACCCCCCATCTGCTTTAAGAGGCAGGCAGCGTCACAAAATAATAACCAAATAAACGCCTCGGCTGAGTGGTGATATTACCGAGCGCCTGTGAAGGCAGCAGCAGCGCCTCGTTTCACACTTCCTTTCCGAGTAGTTGGTGCAGCCATTTTGATTTGGAGCCGCAGCGCTGAGGAGAAACTGTCTGGAAAAGGTGGGGATTATGTTACTCCAAGCACGACGCTGATATTTCCTTCACACGTTCCCGCCAGCGTGGAATTTAATTTAAATGCAACGGCATATTTGTTCACCCGGTTAGAACATGGTGCTACGATCTTTTAGCTTTAATTAATTTTTTAGCTTAGCTCACGTTAGCTCGGGTGGGCTCCCTTAACGTTAGCTCACAGTCGCATGACCACAGGCAGCTTTAGATGCTGGGATTTCTCCGGCTCCAAATGTATTCCAGAATCATGCGTCAGTAATGACATAGTAAGTTCCCGTTTATTAGCTACATAGCGTTTGTTTCCATCATTAGCTAACTGGGGAAATGGTTTCCAGCTAACGGGAGTCTCTAAATACAGCTAGCCGGGTCAGCTAACGTTAGATGTAACGTAACGTTAGCACATAAATCGAAGCTAAAGCTCGTTCATTTCTGGCCATTAACGTTAGAGGAGACTCGGGTGTAATGTTATAGCGCATAAACTGCAGCAGCTCTCTCCGTGTTAGCAAAAGAGATGCTGATGGTGAAAATCTAAATCTTGCCGGCCTGGATATTCCAGGTGTGAATCCAGAGGAGAGCGATGTGGGACCAGGGAGGACAGCCCTGGCCGCAGTGGCCTCTGAGCCAGCAGCAGTGGATGCAGTCTTTCCAGCACCAGCAAGATCCAGGTCAGTGAGTGATGCACATGCACCATGAACGCATTTTTTCATCAAATGAAATGTGCCTCTGCAGGGCATCTTTGCACATCTTCCCACTGCTCAAGCAGCCTTGATTCACTAGTTTCACTAGTATCTGTAAGAGCTTCTCTTTGGGTGTATTTTCTGGGTGCGTGCAGGTCAAGTAGACTGGGCTGCTCTGGCACAAGCATGGATAGCCCAGAAGGAGTCGACAGGACCAGAGCAGCAGAACATTCAGCCTAATGGCCAGGGCATCCCAGGCCTTGAGCCAGTTGGACAGGGCAACCACGGCGCCTTCCAGGGTGACCCAGCATTCGGCAGAATGTGGCAGCCAGGTACAATTCTAACCCTTTAAATCTTAGGAAGTTTCTCTATTTTATTGTTATTTTTCTCCACTGTTCTCTTTGTTTTTTTCTGGTACTGGAAATGGTTCACTACAGACTTAGTCTTATTTATTAGACTGAAGACAATTATTGTGATTTATGACATGATATGTGATCTCTCATGTGTATTTGTGCTGGATACTAGGGCTGCACAATATATCTATTTTATTTTTATTTTTTTAGATTATTTTTTTGGGGCATTTTCAGCCTTTGTTTTGACAGGACAGCTGAAGACATGAAAGGGGAGAGAGAGTGGGGAATGACATGCAGCAAAGGGCCGCAGGTCGGAGTTGAACCCGGGCCCGCTGCTTCGAGGACTAAAATCTATATATGGCCGCCCGCTCTACCAACTGAGCTATACGGGTGCCCATATATCGTTTTTTTATCGTCAATATCAACTGGCGCAATAATCCCCTCGCGAAAAGGCTGCGACATAACGTAACCGACACTCACAGAGATTCTTTATGCTAATTGAAAGAAAAAAACAGTAGAAAACAGTTTTTAGCTACTGTAACTATTATTCTTTTTTTAGTGGTTCCTTTTACATCCAATTCAATGTTCAACTTGTTCAATACAATGTTGGAAACGATTTTCTTTCATTTGTTTTAAATTCAACAAGCAATTTTGTTTCAGAATACTGAAAGCGGCAGAAATGCAGAGCTGAGTACACTTTAATATCTGTTTATTTATCACAAGTAATACTGTTACAGCATATTTTCCTCAAATCGTTCAGCCCTACTGGATACCAACCAAATCCCTCTTGAGTAGACACTGAGAAGAAAAAAAACATAAGGTGTACACATTGCTTCACATCAATGATGTTGTTATTAACAGAATGGGGAATGCATGGCCAGCCCCCTCCTCCTCCACCCCCTCCTCCTCCTCCACCCCCTGACCAGCCCTGGATCCCCCCAGGGTCCGGACCGATGGATGTGGTGAACCCCAGCGAGGACAGCAACAGCCAGGACAGCGTGGAGTTCAACTCTGAAGCCCACCACGGGGTTTACCCCCAGAACAGCCATGGGTATGGGGCACAGCCCGACAGCTACGCCATGGCCCCCATGGCCATGAACCAGTTTGATTATCAGGTATGCAGATGCTACAGTAGAAACTGTTGAACCGTTTGGGTTTTAGTGTGACAACCAAGTAACACAAGAAGGAACAATCCATAGAAACTGTGCCGGGTCCCAGCATCTAGAGCTATCAGCTATCTTTCTTGATGAGGTGCAGAGGAAAGTGTTGGCTTTTTGAGGATCCAGCATGGTTTGTTTATTATTTATTAGCATTTTTTCTTCTTCTTTTCTTTAATAAAAGAAAAAAAAAACCAAACAAACATTCTAACCCAGTCAGGAGTGATGGATGAATGTCAGCTAACTTAATCTGGGGAAAGGCAACAACAACCCCACACACAGTTAACAGAGGACCTTCTGTACTTTGAACTCTCTTTTTAATTTTCAGTTTGTGCTGTCTCTCCACAGCATGGAGCTGCCTCATCCTTTGCCCCCACACCCGCAAGCTTCCACTCCCCATACTGGCAGGGTCCTCCTCAGAGCAGACGAGATACCAGACCACCCGGCTTCAGAGAGCGGCCCAGATCCCCTATCCAGCTCCCTGTCAAACAGGAGGCCCCAGCCCTGCTAGGTGAGTGTATTTGTTCACCTCAAAGCAGGTGACTTCTCTTTATTTTATTATTATTTATGCAACATAAAATAATGCTCCTAATCTTATGACAGAGTATGAAAATTGACTCGCACCTAGGCATGCCAGACTAGACGTACATTACTGTTTATTAAGTTCTGTTTAGATTATTTTGCCATTATGTATTAGTTGTCATCCCTTACCTGTTTGCACTATCGTATGTGAAAGTCGTAACCGACGGTAACATTACCACACCCTTTTATCTCTGAAGTGATAGTACTTATAACATTAGAGTCACTCGGTAGAAAATAAATTGGCAAATATTCTCATATTAGATTACAAAAGCGGTTTGTGCAGTCTTAACAACATGGCAGTATTTGGATAACTTACTTTGACCTGGTATTTCACCTTCAGATGCAGTAAAAAGGCGCACACTACCTGCATGGATCCGGGAGGGGCTCGAAAAGATGGACAGAGAAAAGCAGAAGAAGCTGGAGCGAGAACGAATGGAGAAGGAGCGTGCAAAAATGGCCAAAGATGATGGCAAAGAGCACGAGGCCGACGAGGGAGGTGATGGGCCACGTATGCCCCGCAAGAGTAAATTTGTAAGCAACTCAGTTTTTGTTCTTGACAGTAATTGTTACCTTTTTTTAAGTGTGTGTGTGTGTGTGTGTGTGTGTGTGTGTGTGTGTGTGTGTGTGTGTGTGTGTGTGTGTGTGTGTGTGTGTGTGTGTGTGTGTGTGTGTGTGTGTGTGTGTGTGTGTGTGTGTGTGTGTGTCTGTGTGTGTTGTATGATGAAAGAACATCCAGGGGCATGAACCGTTTTTTCCGGTACTATAATCAGGACTGTAGCAGCGATTGCCTTCACAAATGATGCACACTTTGGCGCTTGTTTAATAAACATAAATATGCTTCTGTATGCATCAGGACAGTGATGATGAGGAGAATGACGACAACGAAGAAAAGGCCTCTATCAAGAAAGAATTTTCTGGTCGGAGCCCATCGCCTCCTGCAGAGGACAGTGAACCTGAAATGACGGAGGAGGAAAAGGAGTTCCAGCTGGTCAGTTTGACCATTCAGATCTTTTCTGCATGGAGACGGAGATGGTTAATTGAAAATAATGAAATTCATATGTACCCTCTTTAGATGATCATCACAAAAACCCTACTGACAGAGATCCTTCTCGAGGTCACCAATGAAGAGATCCTGCATGTGGCCAAAGAGACTCACCGGAGAGCCACTCGAGGTCTGCTCTTGTCTTTTCCAGTTCATACATCATCTATGCTTGTCCCCAAGACATTGTGTTTAAATCTGAAGAGAATCTCTTATGTGTGCATAATAATCTCTTTAAATGAAACTCAATGATGCCCTGTAAGCTAGGGTGATTGAGCGGCAAACATGGGAGTATATCTGATATGCATATATTCAACCATTCTCTGCTAATGCATCAGGAGGAGAGAGAGCAGAGCAGTGCTTTTTACAAACAGTATTTGAAAACGTGTTCTTCTGGTACGTGGTATTGAAGGTCCTGCTGAAAGACAGTACGATATGAGTGAATAAAGTATCAGCATTGAATCTGACCAGCTTCCACCTGTAGATAACAAGTGACTTCCTCCATTCAAGTGACATGTGCATTAGTACAGATTGGTTCTTTCCCTCCCGTCCGACTGTTTGACTTGGATTGTGTGGCAGAATTTTGTTTAACCCTCTCTCTTTTCTCCATTTTTTTTGTTTTTTTGTTTTGTTATTTCTTTTCTCTTGTTACCAATGGCAGCTCTTGTGAATAGTGCTTTACCTGTGACCCCCCCCCCCTTCTCTAGCGACTCTCTTGCCTTTGAGAAAATGTGTTTTAACATGTTGTTCCTGTTGTTGATGTGAATCAAAGCTCCTGCAAAACAGCTGGCACAGTCAAGTGCACTGGCTTCTCTGACTGGTCTCAGTGAGTATCCCTTTTTCTGTCACTGGGGGGGAGGGAAGGAAATTACTTTTTTTAAATTAATGGCAGGGTATAGGAACATGGGAAAAGCTGTTAGTACACGCCTGTACACCCAAATACACTTTCCAATATTAGGGGAATCGCAGTGATGGATTTGGCTTTAGTTTTGCACTTGGATGATAGAAGCATGCTCTTGAATACAAAAGTATGTCTAGTTTTTCTTTGAGGGATTATATGTATTAGTTTGTTTTTAAAGGGGTTCTCAGTGTGAAATCTAAAGTTGTACAGGATTAGGTGCCTTTCGCTGGGACTTTGGGTTGGGATTGGGGGCTTTCAAAAGTGAGACCTGATTGTGAGAACATATCTCATCGTCCTTACCAACACTCAACAACCCGGGGGTTCTGTTGTGGCAGGTGGGCTTGGTGACTATGGTTCAGATGAGAGTGAGGACGAGGATGAGCGCAGTGTGCGAGGGTCTGAATCCTCCGACACCGATGATGAGGAGTTGCGCCACCGCATCCGAGAGAAGCAGGACGCCTTCCGCCGCAAAGAGCGGGAGACGCAGCAGCTGCAAGACAAACAAGCACAGGAGGCTCTGCTTGCACGTGGTAAGACACGATGTTAGACAAGGAACAAAATAAAAAAGAACTTTTCCCCCCAACTTTTTGCATATTTTACAACTTTTACGTTACGCATATGAATTGGCTTTTTCTGTTTCCATTAAAGTTGGAGTAGTAATCCAACAACAAAGGAAGATGTTGATACTTGTCTGGAATATATATATTTAAATCCGTGCAAATGCTCACAGTGACCAGGAGTTAAATGATCAAAGTTAGTGCTGACTTGATCTCATCTTGAACATCACTCAAGATTACAACCATAAGTGTGAAAGTTGGGAAGTCATTTCAACTACAGTCGATACCAAGTTTGATACCTAGCCTAGAGTACCGATCCGATAGCAGTGCGTTTAAAATACATATATACACACATCACATTTTTTTTCTTTTTAACAGATGTATATTACTATCCCTGTATTGATGTGATATTATTGCTATTGTCATTGTATGGCCTGGCTCAGGTTAAACCCTTTATAAAACATGAACAAATACATGCAGAGAATGAATGTAGTATGTATTGCCAGTTCATATGCCATTATTGGCGTGTGTTATCAAGATGCATATTCGCTTTTTAGCATGTTTATCAACGCCGTTTGGTCTCCATTGACTTACATTACCTTGCGATTGCGTGTCTTTATTTTTAATTCATTCTTATTTAAATTTACGCCATAGCGAGTAGTATGAAAGGGCGAAAATCTGCGTAGGGAGGTTGGTCGGGGGGGGGGGTGGATGGGTCAAAGACAGGACTTTCACCCAGGAGACCGGGGATCGGGTCACGTTTCCTAAACCCAACCGTCGCTTTCTTCTTTTCCTAAACCCAACCCCGTTATTGTTTTCCTAAACCCAACCCCGTTATTGTTTTCCTAAACCCAACCGTCCGAAAAGCGTTTATGCACACACGCCACTTGGAAAGTGGCGTGTGTGCATAAACGTGAAGTCATGATGTCACGTTGTTCCTTGTGTATTTTTTTTTAATGAGTCTTTTGTTTGTTTCTACAGAAGAGATGGTGAAGGAGAGATTGATCAGAGAAAAGGGGGATTATGATGAGGGCCAGCCAGAGAATCCACACAAACAGGAAGTAAATGAGAGGGAGGCGGAGCCCTTGGTAGAGAGGCGTAGGTCCCGTAGTGAGAAGGAGGGTAGCGAGAGCAAGCACTCGGGCAGAGGGAAGGAGCGATCCGGGCGAGGCGGCAGCCATTCCCCGGCCAACGGGCACAGCAGCAGCTCCCGCTCCACCTCCAGCCACAGCAGCCGTCGTTCTTCCTCCTCCTCGTCTTCTTCTTCCTCTGCATCGTCCCGCAGTTCATCGCGATCCTCCTCCCCACGGAGAAAGAGGAGGCGTAGCCGCTCGTCCTCCCACAAGGCCCGCAGGCGCAGCCGCAGCCACAGCTCCCACAGGCATCGCAGTGAGAAGGGCAGGGACAGGAGGCGCAGCAGCGCTGAGAGGTCAGGCCGCCACAGGAAAGATCGCAGTGATTCCAGGGAGCGCAGGAGCCGCAGGAGTAGATCCAGATCCAGAGAGCGAGACCGGGCCAGAGCCAGGGCCAGAGACAGCCGCAGTCGCAGCAGAGAGAGGGAAAAGGAGAAAGAAAGGGATAAGGAGAGGAAAAGGAGCCGGGATGGCAGAGACAGCAGTCATAGTCGTAGTAGCAAAAACAAGCCGAAGGCTTCCAGCAAAGACAGAGAGAGAAGGAGGGAAAGGAGTCATAGCCATGAGAAAGACAAGAAAAAGAAGGATAAGGATAGGGAGAAAGAGTCAGATAAAAAGAAGGAAAAGCCAAAGGCCAAAGAGAAGGAGAAAGAAAAAGGAAGCTCTGTAGTTACAGAGGAGAATGGCAAATCGAAGAAAAGGAGAGAGAGTGACTCATGCACGGACTCCCAGAGTGACAAGCACTCCCGGCAGGATAGCAAAGCCAGCAAGAGGGGCTCCGCCAAAGCTAGCAAGAAGCGCTCCGATTCTGACTCAAGTAGATCCCCTAGCCCTGAAGTTAGCAAGGAAAAGAAATCTAAAAAATCCAAACGTAGTCGCTCAAGATCGACGGAAAAATCTCACAAGTCTGGTAAGAAGGCAAGCCGCAAACACAAGTCTAAGTCGCGATCAAGGTAGTATTCGTTTTTTCTCATTTTTCCCTACTGTATGTTTTTCATTGTATGTCTCATTGTGATTTCTCTGGAGTCCTTTTTTAATCAACGTATTTGCAATAGCTTTAAAAAGGCAAATTGTTTACTGTATGTTATGAAAATGTACTGTCAGATGCAGTCACTTCTGCCTAACTGTAAAGTCAAGTCTGCTGCAATAAAGGGTTTTAATGATTCATGTCTTATCTATCAAATGCAAATTTACCATTTCTGAATTTCTAACAAGTCACATGAAGTCTCAACAATCCCCGCTGTTGTCTTAGTAGAGTCTCTTTGGTAGCACAAGGGGAGGGGGGGGCTGCAGAACATTAGTTTTTATGGAGATTATAAACAGTTTTGTACTCTGGGAGTACAGTATGTATGGTGGGGGGCAGGGGGATTTGTGCATGTTTGTATATTGTAGTCTGCGTGGGTAAGTGTGATTGGTGCAGTATTAATGTCATGTCCACGCCTCTCTTTCAGGTCAACATCCCCCTCCCGTCGTAGCAGACGCTGAGGAGCACAGTTAACCTCCTGATCTGTGCACTTTACCATTTTTTTTAAATTCCATGAGTTGAGCAGGCTTGTCTCATTATAGAGGCAGTTGTGTAGGTGAACCCCCCCCCCCCATACATCTTTCATCTTTGTAAATATGTTGTTATTTTTAAAAGTGTGACTGAAGAACAAGATTTTTTGAATGGTAGGAGTTTTCACTTGTATCATTATGCAAAGCTTAATAAGACTCTGTGGACACTAAAAACTCAAGTTGTATCATTTTAAACCGTAACAGGATTAACTTTTTCTCCAAACATTATTGTAAATGTCCAATAAAACTGTTTGTTCCTTGTCTTGCCTCGCTGTCTCTTTTCTTATAATGCTACATTTAACAGCAAACTTTCTTTTCAAATTTTTCAACACGAGGATTAATGTTACATTTGTAAATCAACATGGTTATGAGATCAAAACACTTAAAAGGGCCAGAAAATGTCATCCCATTCACATCAGCGCAGCTGAAGGTTTTTGTTCTAAAATAAGCTGCTTTAAGCTAATGTCATTTCTCATTCGAAGATAAGGTACATTTTTAGAAAGAAAGATGTCATTACGACGAACTCTCAAAGGATGTTTATGAACCTTGGATGGCATAGTTCACCATACAGCATGGATAACGTTACTTCTGAAACTTAAATAAGCGTGGATAGCCTGTAGCTAGTTCGTACCTGGGGAGGGGGGGAAGACCCGCTGTTTTAATGTGCTGGGTAATATAATTTTTCCCGCCGTGCGCTACATTAAACTCAAACCTTACAAAAAGCGTGGAGGTTGTCGATATGACTAGGTAAGATTGCTGCGCCCAACACTTGAAATTTACAGCGATTTCTTTGCGTGAATTTTTTATCTAAATTATGTCACATAACCGAACCCTAACATTGTCAATGTTAATGTAGTCATCAGGCCTTTATTACACAATAATATGCTATATACAACATTTCCTCCAATTGTTAGCTACTTGTTTACCGTTGGTACTTTGCAACAAGTGTCGGGACAGTAGGTACTAAAGTGTGCGATGTTTCTCCCCGAGCAGAATAGACAGGCGCACTGTTTCAAGTACAATCAACCAATTCATAGCGATTCATGGTAGTGAATCAGCAACGGAGATGCATTGAGTCTACTCGTTTAACGTTACAGTAACTAGCTGCAAAACTGTTGTGACAGCATGTACGCGAATAAGTTTGGTCGCTTCACGTTAGGGCTGTACAGCCGGAAGACGGCCGCGGTGCCGTGCGGGGCTCCGGAGCTGGACTGCGGTGTGTAAACAGCGGACACTGTGGCTGCAGAGGAGCGCCTGTCTGAACACCCAGCAAAATACCGTGCCCTGTCACGTCAGGTAAAGTCTCGCATTGACACACCTCTCTTCATAGCACAATACAGTCACAGCTTCCACTTAGTTGACGTTAACTTGCCTTAAAATGTCACGCTCGCTCGCACCCGTGGGATGAGAAGTGTGCATGGAACCCACTCGTCTGAATGTCCTTGTGGCTGCTTTTCTATCCACTCTGTGTCTTTCTACCTGCCACACTTAATACTTTTGGGGGAAATGTGTAACAGTAACGTTACAAAGCGTGAGTTAAAGGATCAAATGTTGACCTGTTGAAATCGTTATGAATGGGTTCAAGTTGCCCAATCAAATAAAGGTCACTTAAACGGAGCGTTTACTTGTCTAATGTATAAAGCATGTTCTGTTTTTACTAGTAGTAGTTTATACAGTGGTTTCCAAAGTTTTCCTTGGTAAATACCCCTAAACTGACACAAATTAGACCATGGACATTTAATAAGAATTTTTCCCAGGGTCCAACACCTGATTGTATTTTTGCTTTTAGATGTTTTATTACAGAAAGTGTATCAAACCCATGGACAAAATAGTCATACATCTTGCCCTTGTGTTCATAATGTATGGAATGATAGTGGAAATAAATCATTCCCTTTTGTGCTGGGGGCCCTCAGCAGATCAGACTGGTTGTACTGGGCAGCTTCCTGTGAATGTTATCAGTGACTACGTTTACAAGCTGTCAATTTTCGGGTTCTGGTCGGGTTAAGGTCACTATTCGGGTTTCTGAAACATTCGGAATAACCCGTTTACATGAGCGAGCAGAGAGAGTTACTCCTACATGGAATTTGTAATCAATTGGCAATATCCCGACGTAAACGGCGACGCACGGTTAGCGTCTGGACGTAGCCTACGGACAACCTTAAGACGCAATAACTTTTCGGTCACCTTCTTATAAATCTCACTATCTCGGTACTTTCTGCCATCAACAAAAGACATTATATTCATGGTTTTCAACACACTAATAAAGACATTGGTTTCCTCCTCGCTCCATAAGTGTGGTGCTGTGTCTCGCCATGTTTACCTCTACTTCTTGTTTACTTCCGGTATACTGCGCGCAGGTTTTCTGCATTGACATATATATATAACTATATTATTATAGTATATAATTATTATTGTACATATATGTTTTCTGGCGCATACAAGAAGTTCCTCTACTCAAAAGACCGAGACTCCTAGCGAATAGAACATGCGCAGAACACAAATCAATGTTCCTTTTGATGGGGATATGCCGATACGCGTTTACATGACCAACATCTCGGGTTAGAAAAGGGGTAACCCAGGTAGCATATTCGGGTTTTTAAAAACCGGAATATGAGCATATTCGGGTTTTTGCCGGTGTTTACATGGCCGTGCGCGACCGGGTTATTGCTAATATTAAGGTAAACATGGCGAGACACAGCACCACACTTATGGAGCGAGGAGGAAACCAATGTCTTTATTAGTGTGGTGAAAACCATGAATATAATGTCTTTTGTTGATGGCAGAAAGTACCGAGATAGTGAGATTTATAAGAAGGTGACCGAAAAGTTATTGCGTCTTAAGGTTGTCCGTAGGCTACGTCCAGACGCTAACCGTGCGTCGCCGTTTACGTCGGGATATTGCCAATTGATTAAAATTCCATGTAGGAGTAACTCTCTCTGCTCGCTCATGTAAACGGGTTATTCCGAATGTTTCAGAAACCCGAATAATGACCTGAAACCCGACCAGAACCCGAAAATTGACAGCTTGTAAACGTAGTCAGTGTGTCCCTGCAAAAGAGAAGCTTTCCTGAGTAAATAAAGGCTAAAGAAGGATTACAACCAACAGTTGTTTTCAGTATTGGTTAACCTGTCAATTACTTTTCTGATTAATCAATTGTTATAAACAATGTCGGAAAATTGTAAAGTATGCCCATCACAAACCGTTTCGTAAAGCCCAAGGTGGCTTCAGATGGTTTGTGATATCCAAGAGAATACCCAAAAATATTTAATATTCAGTGATATATAAGAGAAAAAAATTCTCACATTTGAGAAGCTAAAACCACAAAAGTTTCAAAAAATGAATGACTAAATAGATAATTAGAATTGCTGTCTATTGTTACTTTTTTCTTCTCCCAATGGACTAATCGACTAATAATTTCAGCACCAATTGTAATATTCTGAAGCATCATATTAGATAGTAGGACGGCAACTAATGATTATTTTCATGGTCGATTAATCTGTTGATTATTTTCTGGATTAATTGTTTGGTCCATAAAATGTCAGAAAATGGTGAAAAATGTGGATCAGTGTTTCCCAAAGCCCAAGGTGACGTCCTCAAATGTCTTGTTTTGTCCACAACTCAAAGATCTTCAGTTTACTGTCCCAGAGGAGAGAAGACACTAGAACAATATTCACATTTAACAAGCTGAAATCAGAGAATTTTTAATTGAAAAATGACTGAAACTGATTAATCGAATATCCAAATAGTTTGCGATTCATTCAAAGCTGCTGTAGGTAAGATTGTGAAGAGCCAGGACTTTTCCAACAAATTTGAACATCGACAACTTCTCAGTCCCTCCCCCCTTTCTGCTGCAGCCCAAACCGTCTCCTAAGCCCCGCCCACACAAGGGAGTTTGACAGAACTGCCGGCATGTCAGACAGACAACATGTTCAATAACTAAACACCAACACAATGTTAACTTTACTCACCAACAGTAAAACGATGCTAACTAGCAGGCTACCGTTAGCCATTTCAGCATCATATCAGACCGACCACTGTGCTAACGTTATTATCATCCTCACCAACGTAGCTTTGTGGACTTTTGACTACTAATAACCAAGTGAAAGATAAATCATTCATGGTTATTATGTTACCTGTTGAGAGGAAATGTGGCTACATCTGCATCATTCTTCAGATCTTTAAAATCCTGCAGCCACGCCACCTCTGAAAAGCCACTCCATTATTCACAGAGTTTTGGGAAACCTTTCTGCAGCTCGTGGGCGGGGAGGGGGGAGGGGAGAACGCTATATATGCGTGTACGTGCCTGAGCAGTGATTGACAGGCAGATAGACCCCCCTGTGGCCCTGATTGGAGAAAATCGACCGGGAGCGGTGGAATTTTGCCAATGGCACTACAGGCTGTAGGAGGTGCCAGAGGAGCTGTCTTTTTTTTTTTTTTTTTTTTACATAATTCATGTAGTTCTACTGGAACATAGGGTCAGTTTCAGCAAATATGACAGAAAGTTAGTTTTATAAGACTTACCTACTGCATCTTTAATAGTTGAAAATAGGGCTGGGCAATACTGTATATCAATATTATATTGATATCGTGATATGAGGCTAGATATCGTTATAACGTAAATAGCTCAAGTGTTGTCTTTTCCTGGTTTTAAAGGCTGCATTACAGTAAAGTGATGTCTTTTTGTGTTCCCAGACTGTTCTAGCTCTTCTATTATTTTTTACCTTTTATCCACTTAGTCATTATATCTACGTTACTGAAGATTATTTATCTTAAATGTCATTGTGAAGATATTTTGTTAAAGCACCAAATGTCAACCCTATAATATTGCCACAATATCGAGGTATTAGGACAAGAATATTGCGATATCTGATTTTTCTCCATATTGCCCAGCCCTAGTTGAAAACTAATTGATTCATCTTTGCAGCTCTATTAGATAGGGACTTTTGAATCCATGGTCCCGAGAAATGTTTCCATGGTTGTATGTGTTATTGGCTGTTGTGTGTCCCCTGTATTAGGTGTTGTGTTTAGGCCTGTGCACTGTTGATGTCGTCCTGTCTATTTTACCATGCACAGTGCTCGGTCAGCCTCCCAAACCACAGTGGACCCCGAAGAGGTGAGGAGGTTCCAGTCTCTGGCCAGCAAGTGGTGGGACGAACAGGGAGAATTCGCAGCTCTCCATGCCATGAATGACCTGAGGGTGCCTTTCATACGGTGTGTGTTTGTACTTAATATGCATGTCAATAGTCACCCCTAAGTCACTGTCAACGTGGGATGGATAGGCAGAGGCGTCAAGCAATTGTGTCAAAACATAACCTGGAGGAGATCCAGCCTTGTGGTATTTGAGAGCAAAAACAACACATCAGGGATCAGAGATACATTGAAGTGGCATGAATTGAAACTGACAGGATTCCTCCACACATCAGCACATTTTCAGCAGCGTTTTCCACTGCCCCAACGCTACATCAGTAGCCTACATGTTTTGTGGCTGCGTCTGTTTTGATTGATAAGATCTGCTGCAGGGGCCCCGCGAGATAATCACGACATTACCCATCCAGCCAAGAGCCCGCTGCTGCTCGGCCCTTCCCCCCTCGTGGTCCTGGTGGTGGTAGTAGTGGTGGTGATGATGTGTGTTTATGGTGACAGCATGACAGATCGAGTGCCAGTGTATGTCTGAGTGTGGCTGATTTGCCTGATGTGAGTGTGCCCTAAGGGTGTGTCTAAATGAGACGCAGCAGCAGCAGCAGCACCACTGTTGCTGTTCACCCTCTGAGACTCCGGCAGTTTTACACTGATTCAGTCAATCCTGACTTTGGAAAACTTTCAATTTATTGAATATGCTGCATTACTATGAGCCTTGAGTTCAACTTTACACTACAGTAAATTAGGGCTGTGCAATTAATCAAATTTTTATTGCGATTTCGGCTCCTAACAATGACAAAAACAATGTAATCGAGAAAAACGATTATTTCGCAAATTACATTTTGCAGGTAAACTCTTACTTTGTGTTTTGTTCTAAAGGGGAAAAGTATGAAGTAAAATTAATTAAATTAAGTTCAAGGTGTTTTCACTGTTGATTTGTTTCACTGTTTTTTTTTAGTTAAATAAATGCAACATCTTTCCAAAAGTCAATATTGACCAAAATAATTGTGATTATGATTTTTTTTTTTTTTATAATCAAGCAGCCCTACAGTAAATCCTACATTCATAAAAAGAAAATTTGTCTTTCAACTTCACTGGTTTACTTTTTGTGGGCGGCTGTGGCTCAGTGGTAGAGCGGTTGCCTACCAATCGGAAGGTTGGTGGTTCGATCCTTGGCCCTGCAGTCCCATGTCGAAGTGTCCCTGGGCAAGACACTGAACCCCGAGTTGCCCCCGATGCTGTTTGAATGATTATCTGATGAGCAGGTGGCACCTTGTATGGCAGCCTCGGCCACAGTGTATGAATGTGTGTGAATGGTGAATGGTTCCTGTACAATGTTAAAGCGCTTTGAGTAGTCATTCAGACTAGAAAAGCGCTATATAAGAACAGTCCATTTTTTCTGTTCCGTATTGACCACAAAGTTTGTGTTTTTATTCACCACACCAAACCTTAAATATTTCAATCACTTATCATCTGAAATACAGCAAGTTCCAGTAATCCTGGAACATATATAATATTAAACCACAATTGACTCTATTGCAACAGACAGACATTTTGACAGTAATCATGAGGGGGGGAGATGCCAGAATAAGGAAAAATGCATTCAAACACTTTGCATTGATTCTAGGGCTGCACAATTAATCGCAATGTTATCAAAATCGTAGTATGGACTGGTGCAATAATTGCAGGGTCCAAATTGCAGGGGGGGGGCGCAATATTTGTTAATGGTAAAATATGTGTCAAACCATTCTAAAATAAAGTATTGTGGTGCTGCAGATAAGTCCCGGCCTACAAATGCTATCCTACAGACTACAGATAAAATCTTTGTTTGGTACAGAGCCTCACAAAAATCACACTATAATCATTTTAATTTCTTTCAATGTTAATAATTTTCAATGAAAGTGAGAATAATAATACAAAAACAATCGCAACGTCAGTGAAAATAATCGCAATTAGATATTTTCCTCATATCGTGCAGCCCTAATTGATTCTGTACGCTTAGTAATAAGCCTTTAGTGTTTTGCACTTTGTATTTAACGGACCGCATTTTCTGTTTAAAGGTAAGAATTTAGCAAGTCAGTTTGGCTTTTTTTGCCATAATAGTTTAGCACATTGAAACTGTTGTGAAAACTACCATCCATACTTGCAGCAATCTTGAAATCATGCCATTAGAAATTTGGTTTTGATTTGTATACGATTTCAAATGAAAGAGAATGACATGTCAATTTAAAAACCTCTATTTTATAACTACACTTTCACAGTAATTTGACATGTCAGTATTAATTTTTCATTGCAAGCATAATAGTTCTCATGTGGAGATGGCTTGACATTCCACTCAAACTGTGGCTAGCTAGCTTTTGTTTGCGTCTTTCTGTGCTGTGGTGGGGTTGGGAGCTAGTTAGGTGGATGTCTGCCAACACCTAATCCTCTCTCCTTCACTGTTTGCACGGATGCTCCTAAAGCTCCAGCAGAGCTATAATGAGGACGACATATACCCAGATCTCGGCCTGTTCTGCATGTTTAATGCCTGAGGCAGACAGTCGGCAGACAGTGCGCGAGGGAAGGTAGGAAGGAAGGAACAGAGGAGCGAGCTTGGGATGAATTTGTAGCCAGAGGATATTTTTGGTTGTTAGCTGGCAGACACTGTAGCCCACGGTGAAATGGAAGATTTTTGTGACAGTGGATGGTGTAAGCAAAAATGAAGAGATTCTCATGGTCTCCAACCTTCCATACGCCTACCTCTCTATGCTTAGCAGCATTAGGCTGTGGATGTTTAAGAATACACACACCTTCCCTCATGATGGATGTATGTTGGGGAGTAAGAGGAGGATATGTGTCCTTTTTATTTAATTTTTTTTTTTTATTACTTCATTGTAGTGCTTTTCATATCCAGTCACATGTTGTTAAATATTTTTTCCTGTTGCACTTCAATTTTTTACAGTTTTATATTATTTAATAGCACAAAAAAGAAAACAAAACAAACAAACAATATATATATATATATATATATATATAAAAAACAACGTTAATATGTATGTGAGTGTGTGTACGTGCGTGTGTGCGTGCGTGCGTTCTTGTGTGCATGTGTATGCGCTTGTATGTATGTATATGTATATATATATATATGTATGTATGTATGTATGTATGTGCGTGCGTGCGTGTGGATGCACCACAAACCTATATCAAGCTATTGAAATACTTTGTTATTTTATCGAGTATGTCTTTGGGATATATTTTCTTCCACTTTTCTAAGCTATTGCTAGCTATGAAAGTGAGCTTTTCCATTTCTAATACTTGTTCTATTGTGTTACACCATAGATATAATTCTGGTGCTTTTGATTGTTTCCATATCCTTGTCAGTTGTTTCAGTGCAGTAAGACGTAGCATATTAAAAATATTTCGATCCTTCGCTTTTATCTTAGATTGTATGTTAATACCTAAACAATTTTCTAATGTCAGGGATTCTTTAATATCAATAATTTCTTTCATGGCCTTCTCTACCGCTTCCCAAAAGCTCTTTATTACCGGAAAGAATATATGCGTATGATTTGCTTTACTTTCCCCGCATTCTCTCCAGCAACCAGCTCCTGCTGCTGGAGACATTTTTCCCATGATATGAGGTGTAATAAAAAATCTCTGACTTATTTTCCAAGCAAATTCTCTCCAATGTTTTTACTGAGTTATTTTAAAATAATCTTTTAAGGAGTCTCTCCAAGCCTTGCCTGAAATATTTATGGATAATTCTTTTTCCCATTTTTCTTTTGCATTACTCTCCACGTTTGTTAGTTTTTTTTTTTATAAACATCTGAAAGTTTTCCTGTGCCTTTATTTCTATTTTCTGCCAAATATTGTAGTAGTTCATTTCCCATTTTCTGTTCTGAATGTTGTTTAATGTAACTCCTTACCTGTAAATATTTAAAGAAGTGTTTTTGCTCCAAACCATATCTAGAAACCAGGGCTTCATATGTGTCCATTATATTTTTAATAAAAAATTGAGTATGAAATGAGTCCCTTACTAGCCCACCCTTGTAAGATCCTATCTGTTCTATTAAGTATAAAATCTGGGTCATGAATCATTTCTCTAAGTTGAACATTTTCACTTTGTATTTTTAATCGTTTGCACAGTTGTCTCCAATTCATTATAGTATTCTCAATACAAAATACTTGTGGCTGTTGTTTTTGTGTCTTTTTTCTTAAAAAAGGCAATGTTCCAATTAACCCTGCTGTTAACTCTCTCTCTGTTTATCCATTTTACCTCTGTATTGCATTTCATCCACTTCATTATTGTTAAAGTTTGTGTTGCATAGTAATAATTTTATATATGTGGGGCCCCTACCCCTCCTCCCTCTTTCTGTTGAGTTAATAATTTAAATTTGACTCTGTGTTTTCTATTATTCCAAATAAAATTTGAAATCATTTTATTCCATGTATTAAAGTACGTTTCTGGTAGTCTAAGTGGTAATGCTTGAAATAGGAAAATAATTGTTGGGAGTTCCATCATTTTGACTGTCTCCACTCTACTATATATCCCGTCTGGTATTAGTTTCCACCTGTTTAAATCCTGTCTTATCTTTCTTTCCAAAGTACAATAGTTGTTTTTATATAGTTCATCCAAATTTGTGCCTTTTAATTGAAATTTAACCCACTTCTGGTTTACCTGTTCAGGGATAATCTGCTGAATGTGCACAGAGTGCGTCACCCTGGAAAACCTCTCCGAGGACTCAGAATACTGGATGTCGGCTGTGGAGGAGGCCTGCTCACGGAGGTAAGTGGGTGCACGTGTCTTTTGTGAGAAAGATGCAGATCCAGTGCAAACAAGGACATGCAGACAAAAATAGCTTTGCCCCTATCCCTCCTCTGTCCATTCCCAATAGTTTCAGTTGCTACCTTTCACGTCACATTGAGTTCTTATCCCTCCAGATAGCGGTCTGTTTCAGTGTAAGATTCTGCTCTCAGTGCGTTATAGTGCCAGTCCTTTCACATACATACCAGTGCTCAAAAAAACATTTAAACGTCAGCCTAATTCTGCTGCCCTTTTGATTTGACTGGTCTCAGTGTGGTGGAGCGGACAGTCGGTCATTTAAACTTATTTATCTGTTTGTTAGTGCTGAAAGCTCGGCAGCCAGGACAGGGCTTCTGTCTCTGCCTTTATTTGATCTGAGGACATACAAGACAAAATCAGGTCCTGTACTTGTATGGCTCTGTCACACAGGCTGTCATGTTTAGACACAGATACACACAAAAACAGTGTGTCTGTTAAGATTGCAACTGTGGTTGCGTCTCTGGGTGTCTTGTCACTACACCCCTTTCCCATCAGAAGGGATCAGCTGTGGGAGGGCGGAGATCGGCCCCTGGGCAATTGCAGCTTGCCACACAGGCCTGTGTGTTCATTTTTGTCCAGAAGAGGGCATTGTTGTTCACATTCAATCAACCACTTGTGATGCTTCTTACCTGGTCTAAAATGCTGTTAACAGTTTTTTACAACACACATTTCTCTATACAGAGCTCACTCTTTCTGAGCACTTCACACACTCTGTACAGCAGCAGTCATTGTGGACTAAACTGTGGATCGCTTTTCATTGCTTTGACACAAAACGCATTCAGTGTCCACATCATTTACATTTCATGCATTGGTTTTCACTCAAACTCAACCACCACCAAGACTGTGTATTTAAAGTCCATTTTGCACATTTACATACTATTTAAAAAGCAACTTAACAGACATGCAAAAAAATTGTTTACCTGGTGTATTGCAAGAAAAAACATAAGGTGTGATGTGGATAGGAAGACAGGGTAAACTAGCACTGTTTTATATCTATCTCTGTATGTACCCTGTATGTATAGAGTGTGTGTGTATGTATTTGTGTGTGTGTGTATATATATATATATATATATATATATATATATATATATATATATATATATATATATATATATATATATATACACAGTACAGGCCAAAAGTTTGGACACACCTTCTCATTCAATGCGTTTCCTTTTTATTTTCATGACTATTTACATTGTACATTCTCACTGAAGGCATCAAAACTATGAATGAACACATATGGAATTATGTACTTAACAAAAAAGTGTGAAATAACTGAAAACATGTCTTATATTTTAGATTCTTCAAAGTAGCCACCCTTTGCTTTTTTATTAATAAGGGAACAAATTCCACTAATTAACCCTGACAAAGCACACCTGTGAAGGTAAAACCATTTCAGGTGACTACCTCATGAAGCTCATTGAGAGAATGCCAAGAGTGTGCAAAGCAGTAATCAGAGCAAAGGGTGGCTACTTTGAAGAATCTAAAATATAAGACATGTTTTCAGTTATTTCACTCTTTTTTGTTAAGTACATAATTCCATATGTGTTCATTCATAGTTTTGATGCCTTCAGTGAGAATCTACAATGTAAATAGTCATGAAAATAAAGAAACACATTGAATGAGAAGGTGTGTGTGTGTGTGTGTGTGTATATGTGTATATATATATATGTGTGTGTGTATGTGTATGTATATATATATATATGTGTATGTATGTGTGTATGTATATATATGTGTATGTATGTATATATATATATATATATATATATATATATATATATATATATATATATATGTATATGTATATATATATATGTAAATATATATATGTATATATGTGTGTATGTGTGTTGCATTACTGGAATGACTTAAGTTGAGAAAAGACCCTACTGGACCCTACTGATTATAAATGAAAACAAAGACAACCATAATCCATATTGTAATGCTACCAGGTGTTAGTGTTTGTTAGATCATTGTGTAAGGAGTGACCGAGTGTTACTGTTGGTAGACAAATGTTGTCAGTTTTCTGGTACATAACTTGATCCGGAGATGTGTATGATAAGTGCATGAGTGCATTTTGGACATTAGCTGCTATGCTGAGCTCCATGTTGGTAATGAGAACTGCGTCAAGAGTTTTGGAACATTTAACTCGACATAGAGAAATGTGTGCAACCTACTGTAAAAACAAAACAAAAAAAACTGCTAAAATAATTCTGGTGCATAAAAACTGTAAAATGGTGTGATAAGTTATTATTAATTATTTTTGTACAAACTGTTCTGATTTGGCGCTGATTTGCCGTTCTAGGTTACATACAGTTAATGTAATGACTGTAAAAAAAGAAGAAAAAAAAAAAAGATGACATTGCTTAGGCCTAGTAAAATGTTGAATTAGGAGACTGACTAGCAGCAACATCCTCTTTATCACAGACCGTAACATGGTTTATGGGAAATGTAGTCTGAGGAACAGTAGCACTATCCACTGTTCCTGCTGTTTGTCCTCATCAATTGTCTTGTATTGTTATTTTACACTATGTGATGGAGCTAAAGACACTTTTCTATAATGTGGAATATAGTTTATAACCTAATGTTGCTCTACTGTAGCCTGGATACCAGCCGAACTTAGCCCCGCCCATAACATTCGAGGTCGGGAAGTTCGGTCTGGACTTGCCATAGGGACTTGCTCCGTTGAGGAGCAATTATTGCCCGAACAGGATCTGTTCGGACCAATCAGATTGTCGGACAGATGATCAACAGTAACAGCATCAGTCACGTCACCAAAGAACGCTTGGGTTGAATTTGTTTACAACAGGTGGCTGCCGCTGGAGAACTGAGATGTGTAGATTCCACCTGTTATAGACGATATCGACAGCGCATTCATTTTTAAATCCTCATCGGAGGAGCCTCAACAACTGCCCGAAAGCACGGTAGCGTTATATGGTGGAGCGAGATAGAGAGAGAGTGAAGAGAGGGAGCGCCCAGCGGCCTTAGAACAAAGCACGGTAGAGAGACATAGAGAGAGACTGAAGAGAGAGAGAGCGCCCAGCGGCGCTACAACAAAGACGTGAATCAGAGAAATAAAACGTGTTTAAACCGATTCATCTCAAGAAATGCAACTGTAGCAAGCATGTCACTATCACTAACAGGGCTCTCAAGTTTTGAACAGAGTTCAGAGTGAGATTTTGGCGGCAAGGGTTTGGGTGGGGACGGAGGTCTGATCTGATAAATGACACATTTGTACAAATATTTTTTTTTTATTTAATTCAGCATTTCTTTGTGTGTGTGTGTGTGTGTGTGTGTGTGTGTGTGTGTGCAATAATGAATACTATGCATTGTCTGGATAAAATATAATGAAAGAGCCTAGGCCAAAGGTTTTCACAATGGGGGCCGGGAGGTTGTGCAGTTAAAAATAAAAGGAAAGAAAAAACAAAAAATATTCCAAATTATTATGGGTATTGTTATAAAAGTATTATGGGTAGGCCTATTATAAAATGGGTATCTTTATAAAAATGTAAAACTGTCAGAGTAGTCCAGCAGCCGATTCAACATGTAGCTATAATAATAATAATAATAATAATAATAATAATAATAGGCGCAAAAGCTACCCAGTGTTTCCTCTATGTTGATTTCTGCCGCCACAGTATCAGAAATAGGGCAGACGCACAACAGGGTTTCCACTATGTACATGTAGTAGCCTATATAAAGTCATAATTACACGACTCTACAGAGCAGTGTGCTCTACTGAACTCAAGCCAAATGCCATCCTCTCTCTCTCACCTCAACTGGAACAGTGACAGGACGTCATCACTCGCGAAGTCATGGCAACCAAATAAACAACAGGGCGAGTACTACTTGTCACTCAATCTTAGGCAAAGTCACAAACAGCGACGAAAGCTGCAAATTAAAATCCACACTCACTCAGCTGGTGCGTGGCGGCAGGGTAATTTCTCTGCGTGAGAAATACAAGGTGTGGCGTGTGAGCGTGTGAACGGGTTGAAATGCGTGTGTCTCACGCCCTGTGCGAGAGACTTGAGAGGTATGCACTAATGTTATCCACATTTATATTTACACTCAACAAATGATATATCCAGCTTCAAAAAAGTCTAAGGCCGGTTACACACTGGAAGCGTTGCGCGAGCGTGTCAGCTGCGTGGCGTGTCCGTTTATATTTCGGCTCCCATGGTAACAGGTTAGAGCTTACACACTGCCGGCGTGAGACGCGCGGCTCGAGACGCGCCCGAGACGCGTGCCTGCTAGAAATAGAACTGACGCCTATTTTTCAGGCAAAATAGAATAGGAAAATATGTTTATATGTAATTTAGACACAAATACATATTAATAAATGACATCTCGATGTTTGAAAGTCTAGGTTTTGACATCAATGTAGATATAAATTTAATACAAAATTTCAGAGAAAAGATTTTCAAATATTGCACCTGTCATACAGAACGAAATATTCTGTAACATATTTTGCAGTCAATACTGCCGACGTTGTCTTGCTTTAATCAAATCAGTAGGCTATATATAAATGGTAGGATAGGCTACGATAACAACGTAGGGTGTGTTCTGAGTGACGGTCCAACATCAGATAGGCTATATAGGCTCTTTACAGCTACACTAAGTTGTTCAGACAGCCCACTTACCCATTTATCAGTTTGAATCTGTCGGCGCTATGTCCCGAGATCAGCCCTCCCTGTACCTAGCAGCAGGAGCAGCGCCGCGTCAGACACGCTTCTGGTGTGTAGGACACAGAAAAATCCACGCAGCTGAGACGCAACAGAAACGCCACGCTCGCGAGACGCGTGCAGTGTGTAACCGGCGTAAAAGTCGGAAGTTAGAACGAATGCATTGTGCAAAGAGTGGTTGCTATGGAGACGATACACAGTGTTGAGTTCAGTTGCTCTGATTGGTTGTAGGTCTATCCAATGAATGCAGAGGCATTTCCAGGGTTCGGTTGGAACACGCCCCATAATCACAGCCCAATGGAGTGGTTTCAGACTCCCATTCTTACAAGAATCTGAGTAGGACCACGTCAGGCTAGCTCTACTGTAGTATGGGATTGC
Organism: Perca fluviatilis; assembly: GCF_010015445.1. NCBI lineage: Eukaryota > Metazoa > Chordata > Actinopteri > Perciformes > Percidae > Perca > Perca fluviatilis. Next base: position 2,698,679 of record NC_053118.1, on the reverse strand, counting down.
TTTAAGAAATTGACATACAGTACATCTCGTTTTGACTTTTCTCTTTCCCCTCTCTCCTCCTTGTCCCTCACAAGCCCCTAGGCCGCCTGGGAGCTAATGTGTTGGGTATAGATCCAGTAGGCGACAGCATCGGTACAGCCCAGCTGCACTCATCCATTGACCCGGACCTTTGTGAGTGTGTGTGCTACCGGGCCAGCACTCTGGAGGAGCTCGCAGCAGAAGAGGATGAAGCAGAGGAGGAGCAGGGGGCGGGCCAGTTTGATGCGGTCATAGCCTCTGAGGTGGTGGAACATCTAGCCGACCTGGAAACCTTCGCCTTCTGCTGCAACCAAGTGCTGAAGGTGTGTGCCGGGACAGAGTGTGTGTTAGCTCATGTCACATATTTCATGTCTCCATGTGTTCATCTGAGCGTGTGCTAATGTGCATAATACGATGATTGTTATGTTTGTTGTGTTTGCATCTGCTGTGTTTCACTGGGAATAGGGTTAGCATGTGTGTTCGTGTGTCTGGGTTGCGTTGAACCTTGATGAGCTTTAGTGAAAGCTGTACATCAATACTGAGACCAGATGATCGTAATCTCCCAGGACAGTGGGCCGGAGGGAAAAAAGACAGCTAATCTGCACCAGGGTTGCAAAGGGTCCAGAAATTTCAAAGCTCAGGAAGTTTGAAAAGTGTGCACAATTAAAATTTCAAATCTGTAACTTTTAATAATAATCCCATCCTATGTGCAGCCCACACTACTGCCAACTCTACTGCAGTGTGTGAGCCAAGGGACTACATGCTCTCAGGCACGTTGGGATTATATTACTGGAGTGAATATATTTTATATTTCTTATGATATTTCAGTAAACCCTGAAGCAAAGTACACACTTTATAACATGTTTACACCTTCTGCTAGTTTTTGCTAGCTGTTACCGTGTGGGATGTAGCTTGATTGAGCATGACAATTGAGGAGTTTTAATTAATCTATTGACATTCATTCTTTAGTTTAAACATTTCTTTTATAATTTCACTTTAAACCCTTTGTTTGCACACAGTTGCCCACATTGTCAGCTACTAAGCACCTTTACCCATTAGTTAATTTGCTAGCTAGCTAACTCACCACATGCCACATTTCGCACTGTATGCATTTGGCAAAATGATGGATTATGTCTGTTTATGGTATGGGGTTTGCTTCTCCCTGTATGTGACATGAAAGATATAGCCTGAGCAAATAAACCCTTTGTTTTCATTTTATTCCTGTTAATTCCCATGCAAAGTTTCCCCCTTGACTATTCCTGGAATGTTGCTACCCTAGACTGGACTTTCTCTCTCTCTGGTGCAAATCTCTCACTTCTGCTCTTTTACTAAGAAAATCCTTAAACTATGTCTTGCTTCCGGGCATCTATTGCGGGAATGCTTTAGCATGACTTCCTGTATTGTTTGCATTCATTTCACTGCACTCCCACGCTTTTGTCTCTCCCTGTCCACTCTCCTTCTTCCTCCCCTCCTGGAGAAATGGTTCATCTTGACCTAGGTTAAACCTTGAGGTTTGGCCCTGCTCCTTCCTGGTCTCTTACACTGGACTGTCCATCTAATCCATTCTATAAATACCCTTATGACTCAAGTAGCACCTCGCGTGTGTTAGGGCTGCACAATAAATCCTTTTTTTTATCGTCATCTCGATATCAACTTCAGCAATAAACACATTGCGAAAGACACTCAGGGATGTTTTGAGTTAGTTGAAGCAGTTTTTATTTTACTATGTCTCTTATCTCTTTACATAAATATTTTTTTCTACTACTGTGGGCTAACAGTTAACATATAAAATGATCAGACATTCAAAAAATGCCCTCTGTAAATAGACAGTATTACATGGCTATGCTGCTGCCTGCTGGTAGGGGCAGTACATTACAACTTGACCCACTTTCACTTAAAGTGATGGTTCGGAGTAATTTCACCCTAGGGTCCTTTGCACCATGATCTCGAGCCAAACACCCCCCCAGAAGCTTTTTTCACCTGGGTCGAACATTGGGAGCGGTAGCGTAGCGTAGCGTTATCAGCTGAATAGCTTAACGCAGAGGCTAATGGATCCGAAGTGTCTCTTAACATTACCCCACTAATAATGCCCGAAATGATACCAAACGTCTACAGTAGTACAAATAGGTTATGCACTCATAAAACGATGGATTGTAAAATTTGTAAGTACACCAGAAGGTTATGTAAATAACACTTGCCTGCTGGCTTCTGCTCTCTGCTGCTGCTGCTGCTGTTACTACCGGGCAGTAAGAGTGCTTAGGGACATCTACAAATTACTACACCGAAAAGAGATGCAACAAAAATATTTATTAATTTAATGATTAAATAAGGTAATGTCTCCAAACTTATCTCAATTATTACTTGTCTCCTGCTAGTTATACTACAGCACTTACTTTAAAAAATAAGTTAAATTAAAAAATATTTTTGTTGCATCTCTTTTCGGTGTTGTAATTTGTAGATGTCCCTAAGCACTCGTCTTACAGCAGCAACAACAGCAGCAGAGAGCAGAAGCCAGCAGGCAAGTGTTATTTACATAACCTTCTGGTGTACTTACAAACTTTACAATCCATCGTTTTATGAGAACATAACTATATATACTAGTGTAGACCTTTGGTATCATTGCGGCATTATTAGTGGGGTAATGTTAAGAGCACACCGGTCCATTAGCCTCTAGCGTAATATTCAGCGATAAGCCTACTCTACGTAACTCTCCCAATGGTTAACTGGCACAACTGAAAAGCTTTTGGGGGGTGTTTGGCTCGAGGTCATGGTGCAAAGGACCCTAGGGTGAAATTACTCCGAACCATCACTTTAACTACGGCGCCGTAAGTCTAGACTCAATCACATCTCCGTGATCTGCGTAACGACAGTACAGTGGGACGTTTGCCTTCAACAGAGCAACAGTAATAACCTAATACACCATCATTACTGAGATTAAACTACATTCTGCGTTATATTTGCACTGAATAACATATTCAATAAACAGAAACAGAACTCTTGCAGCGCACATGAACAGATGCACAATATAAGCTCACCCATAAAATAGCACCCTGGTGAATTAGCCTACTGTTGCTAACGTACATTCATAAATCCTGCATAACATCGTCCCGTACACACGGGACATCAGACTTACTTATTGATGCACGCACACAGTAGTAGGGTTGGGTATCGTTTGGATTTTTACGATTCCGATGCCGAACCGGTACTTTAAAAACGATTCCGATTCCTAAACCGATTCTTGAAAAACTGAAATAGTGTAATATGTTTACTAGCGATCACGTGCAGTGAATGGTTAATATGCTTTCACGTCCGTTTTGGTGAGCCCAGAGGGAAGATATGGCATTTTAAAAGTAGCCTACATCTACGGTAGCTAGCTAACGGTAGACTACAGAGAAAGTGTGATATTTTTACGTCCGTTTCGGAGCGACGGAGGGAAAATATTTCACTCGACACATTAAGTGGAACCGAAATAAGGAACCGAAATTTGCGTTCTAATCCGGTCCGATTCCTACCGGTTGCGTGGGAACCCAACCCTACACAGTAGCGTCGACAAACTTAGTCCAGTGAGGGGAGAAAGGAAAGTGTGATAGTGTTCCACGTTAACGCTTTTTCTCTCTCGCTCGAGACCGCTGTGCCCAAGCCGGGGCGCAGAGCATGACCTTACCGCATGCTGATACGTTACAGTCTATGTACGTTACTAGTCCAGGTAGAGCGAGCGGCTACTGACAGGGAGAGAGAAAGAGAGAGAATGTATCACTACAGCCAATCAAGTCTGCTCAAAGCGATGGTCTTTTTCACAAGAGGTTGCACAAAAGTAGCTTCAACTTAAGGGGCCCTATCTCGCACCCGGCACAGCACAGCGCAAAGCCCGACGCAAGTGTCTTTGTTTGTCAATTTCCCGTCCAGCGCCCGCGACTAGGATTAGCGTGTGTCTGACAGGGTGGGGTGCGTGGCATCACGACGGACGATGATATTGTCCATCGGCACAACCCTAAGCAGAACGGAGTACATTCTAATATCTGTTAGTTAGTAATATCGTTATCGCAATATTCAACAACGCCATCGCATATTTTCCTCATACCGTGCAGCCCTAACTTGTGTACTTCAGGGATGTGATGTCATTGTGAAATAGGCTTTGTGAAGCAATATTACCAGTAGAAACTGTCAATCTTTAATACTTTATAAACTAAAACTGTTCCTTTTCTGTATGCGCAGCTAGGCGGCTCACTCTTCATCACTACTATAAATAAAACCAACCTGTCATACGCGTTGGGTATTGTTGTGGCCGAGCAGCTGCTGCACATCGTTCCCAGCGGGACGCACGACTGGGATAAGTTCATCAGCCCTGTAGAGCTGGAGCGCCTCCTGGAGTCCAGTAAGTCCCTCTCATTTCCACATCACACAGAATGAAGTATTTCCCCTGTAAATGATAAACAGCAGATTATCAAATGTTAATAATTCAGCACAAGTGCTCTGTAGGAATAAATATAAATCCTGTAAAAGCCTCCTTCAGTATCAGCAAGTGGTTTAAACCACACAATCTGTTCAGCAGATACAAATTCAACATGGAAAGCAATTTATATTTTTGGAATACCTTTACTTTATGTCGTTCAGTGGTTCTGGGGAGATTCCAAATTACGCCGATGTCTTTTATTAACTGCAGGGGTAATAAAAGTGTATGCTCCACACAGTACAAACACTTGTCACTGATTGGCTCATTCCGAGCGGCAGCAATTTTGGGTTAAATCGAGAATAAATGTATTACGGAGATCACCAGATGGGGATTTCATCATTTTAGGAGCTGATATAATTTTCTGTTCCCAGCTAAATGGGAGTTGAATAAAGCAACATTTCACTGTCTAAACAGGATAAATTAAGGGTCATTATTTTTCCTTATGGACAGTGCGTTGAAATGGTTCTCCTTTATACACATTCATTTCTTTTTTTTTTTAGAAACTTCAGAGGCTGATATTCAGTGTCGTAACCAGCCACTATAGTCAGCTGCACTAGCATGCCATGTCTATTATAGATATATAAAAACAAAGTGTCTTTTTGTGTTGCTGTGATGCCCTCTCTTCTTTGGCCTCTATCGCCCCCCCCATACATTGTATCTCAGATGGTTTCTCGGTGCAGTCTGTCCAAGGAATGCTGTACAACCCGGTATCAGGAGCCTGGAGCTGGACTGACAGCACTGCCATCAACTACGCCCTCCACGCTGTCAAAGTGAGAGACGATCCCCACACAGAGCAGGCTGGGGGGAGCAGCACCCACCCAGAGGACCACCACACTACAGCCACACACGGCTGAGCCAGACCACTGCAGAACGAGTCCGAAAATGAAAAGAAAATGCATTCAGATGAGCTGTAGTTGCAGAGTCACACTCTGAATGAGATTGCATTAAGCTTTTGGTTTTCTGTCAGTGTTTGCTTCACTGTGAACCAGTTCTAGAAACAGTTTAAGAAACGTGGGTTTGACGAGCTGTACAAGGCAGCTGTGCAGCTTCTAATTGTCTCACTCAGCAGAGCTAAAGCCAAACAGAGTTTATGTTCACACAGTCATCATTTTCAGTATATGAAATTTAAATATAATATAAATATAAATTTGAATCATATTTATGTGGAATATTTTGTGATTTGCCATATGTATTAAAATAATGTAATTTCCTCTGTTATATTTCTGAGGTGTGAAAGTACAGTAACAGTGAAACATCAGATTTATTTGGTTGTGGCTGCTAACAATAGATATGATTTCATGGTTCGTGGTTGTGGCTGCCCACTGGAAAACATCTTTAGATGCTAGCGCCTTTCCAAGACGTGTCCACACACGGGGATGGGACAGTCCCATCCTCTTAAGATTATAATGGGACTCATGTGGAAGGATTATATAATACAAATCAAGCCTGTGGCGGAGAATTAGTTATGCTTGCTTGCATGATGTTCTTAGAGAGACCAATAACCAGGCCGTAAGTGCTTGCAAAGATGTTTTTCTCTGATGCAGAAGCTAACAAAACACACTTTGTGGGTTGATGATAATTTTCAGATACTTCTGTTATTTCACATTTTAGAAGTTATCAAATGTGTATAAGGTTGACAATAATAACCACTGTGTTGATTGTCTAAAATTATAATAATATATAATAATAAAAAATTAAATGGGAAAACCTTTAGAACTGCCACACAGTAGTGTCTGCAGTGGATTTTTTCCCACAGTGGTTCAGCTGTCTACAATAACAAATCCCTCCTGCTCTAATGCGCGCTCCCTAAAGCCGCGGGAGAGCGCACCTAACTGGCTGTAGCCATGGCTGCAGTGAGGACTTTAAAGTACAATCACCTAAATCACATAGATCAAATCCACATCGTCACTTCATCCTGTTCTTTTTAAACACACCAGCTGTTATCGACCAGGACCGAGTGTTACCGGTTGACCGGAGGATTTGATTTGATTTACTGGCATCAGTGTGCCACCGATAGTGCTGTAAGCTAGGACTTTCTTAGTCTTTTCTTGAAGTTGTCCACATCTACCTTTCGGCATGCTCCACAAACCGATTCAAAGAACAGCCGGGGGATTTATCCGTCAAGATGAATGTCTTCTTACACTTCCGAAGTTGTTCCAGAGTGAGTAGACTTTTCATTCTGCCTATATTATCATGTGTTATTTCACATTTTTGTTCATTATTATTATATTCAGAATTATTAACTCTAGCTAGGTGATCTGTGTCCTGCGTTTAACGAATATTATTAGTTTATTACTAGAAGGCTTTGAAGGTTGCTATAGTTTGTAATTGAGCATGCAGTAGGCTATTCGAATTACATTCAAATACTGGCGAGCTACGTGGAAGTACTCTCAGCAGTCAGAATTAACGATTTCTAAGATGACATTGAACACGCACTCACTGACAAGAGACCATCAGCCCCCGGGTCTCGGTCATAGTAACACCCATAAATGTAGATTTAAACATGAACACTAAATGAACCACATAACACTAAAACGCATGACATAAGCACACCCAACATATTACAGACCATCAATGAAACCCACTTCAACTAGGACAGGAACAGTCCAGAACATTTCCCATGAGAAGTAGTCCTATAAGGCGTCCTGCCGGCCGTTACAATATAGGCCTACTTTACGAATGGATGCTTTGAACCTATGTGTATAGTAAGTTTTGGGGGGAAGGTAAACAAATAAACTACTATCTCCAGCAGGTATCTCTCCAGTACACGCTTTCATTTCTTGCATGATATCAAAAGGACTTGTCGTTTAGTGTTATCCGCCAATAAACCGAGTGTCATGGTGAGCCATTGGTTTCACTGGGATGCAGGCGGCAGGGCGGGGTGACTCCTCCACTGGAGCAGACAAAAGGCCAGCTGCGTCAAGGTAGCAGAGTTTGGCACAATAACACCGGATATTGACCGAGTTCACCGTGAAAATAAAAGTATGATATTAAACATTTTTGTTCAAACAGCAAGCCCCTTGATTGATTGGTTATTACTAGTGATGTATTTAGATGGGGGGAAATTCCAACTCGAGGTCCACTAACTACCTCTTTCCAGAACTTTGATCAGAGCTTCTCTTTCGTTCATTCCCATCAAACTACTATTTCTATGGTCAATAATAAGCTTTTATGTTTAAATATACCATTATGTTTGTAGAGACCAAGGGTATTTAACCAAAGTTGTGTGAAAGATATACAGAAAGATGGAGCAATGTAATAAGTTGATAGGCTATAAAATGTAGAATGCATATGATTTAACGTATTTTGGAAAAAGCAAACTAATATAGCACTGAACAAGGTTGTTTAAACAGCATTTCTCAGCTCAAGCCAACAACCAGTTTGAACATTATTAACATTCCGAGCTGAAACAATTAGTCACTCAGTTCATCAACCGGAAATAAATCAGCAACTATTTTAATAATCAAATAATCGTGAGTTATTTTCCAAGCCAAACTGCTAAAGATTTTCTGGTTCTAGCTTTTTCTAAATGAGGATGCTCTTTTTTTTTCCTTCTTTTTCTCATATGATACTAAACTGAATATTTTTAGGGTTAGGACTGCTGGTCAGACAAAACGATGAATCTGGAAAATAATTAACAAATGACTGAATAGTTAGTTGCAGTCATATTTAATAATTTATATAACACCACTGTATGTTCAGCTATTGAAAGAAAGGGCTATATATGCCGGATGAGTGGGAGTCCCGACAGTTCCAGTGAAAGACCATGCAGCCTGTGCTATAGCAGTTTTTCAGCAATAGATTTAAAATCCGTTTTTTTTTTTTTTATTATTTACAAAAAATGTCATTGAAGCAGTGTGAAATGTCAATACTATTAGTGTTGTTGACAGAACGTCGTATAAGCCTACAATTCATCAAAAACCATACAACCCGTCCAGCCCCAACGGTGACATTTTCTTTTGAAATGTGTGAGCGGAAGTCTAGCTGTTTAATTTCTGCTTAGCTTGACAGCGCTCTGTAAAACCTGCAAAGGGAACGACTGAGGGGTGCAGAGCATCATCCAGCTGGGGAGGGCGAGCCGAGATGTTTACACCTTCTGATTTTCTGGAGAAACGTTAGCCACACCGCCGCCATGCCGTAGACAACCCGCCGGCTGTTTAGATGAAGCCTAACGGGGACTACAGCAGGAAGGGAGCGGGGCGGCTGTAACCGAGGGAGAGAGGATGTACTGGGCTGCTGGCTTCGCCTCTTCCCGGCCGTGCGTGGTTGAACTCGGGCGGAATCACAGCCTGCCCCTCGGGCTGTGCGGCTCCGAGCAGCAGCAGTCTTTGTATGGCTATATCATCGCCTTCCCTTTACAGGACTACGGGGGCATTATGTCGGCTCTGGGATCGGACTCCTGGTGGAAGAAGACTCTGTACATCACCGGGGGGGCCCTGCTGGCTGCTGCAGCCTACCTACTGCATGAACTGCTCGCCATCAGGTAGGAACCACACAGCATGCCTCATCACTTCTTTTATTATTTAGCCGTCAGAGCTGCGGGTCTAATTGTTAATCCCAGCTGCTGACAGTGACTGATCCGTGTCATCGGAATGGCCCGGGATAAAACCACGAATGGACATGGGAGTCCTTTCGTTTGATATCATCTCTGTGCAGATCTCCCGGTGGTTGCTGAGGTTTCAGCACCCTGTGTTCCTCTTTCCAAGGACACAACACTAGATGGAGAGAAGGAAATAAATAAATAAAAAACGAGTCACGTTTTCTCTCTTGTGCCAGCTCCGTCGGCACCTGAGCGTGTAGAAACGGAGCGCTCCTCGGGCGCTGCGGAGTCAGAGCGACCTTTAATGTACTCTGCCGTGAGATACACATCTGTCGCTTTGTAATATTTAAAGAAAACACATTTACAGCTAGGCCTTTACCTTGTAATGATGGCGGATGAGCGAGATATGATTAATACCCGCAATGGAAAAGTGATTATCTCAGGACTATTGTTAGTGCAGGGAATGCGTGCCTGTCAATGAGGGGATTATTTTTGGCCAGTGCCGGGGAGTAAGTACATCCTGTAACAGTGGCCTGGTAGTGTGCTTTCGCTCCCCTCCCTCCCCCGTGATAATCTGGGTAACCTTGTATTTCTTGCAGAAACGCTGCTAAATCACGTGCATGCTGCTGAGGCTGCCGGCATCATCTGTGCATGCCATTTGATGTGTTGTTGGCACTGGCGGCAGCTGCGTGTCTCCTCCATGAGAGACCCTTAATGGCTCTTCAAGGAGATTTCAGCACCACATTTAAACTGACAGACGCATTAAAATGATAGGATGCCTAGAACAGATGAGGCAAAGTGGACGATGAAAGTTGGAATGGTTTCAGCCCCATGTGAATGTGGACAGCGACTTTCAAGACCTAGATCGGTTTCAGCACCACAGGACAGTGGACAGAGACACGACAATCCCACTTCTACAGTTCATAGATTGTGCATACTGTATAAATACACTGCACACTAAGTTGCCAGTTTATTAGGTACACATGGCTAAAACTAATGCAGTCTAATACAACAGTCCTGCAGTAAATCACTGTTTTAGACAGGTGACTATTTTTGAGGCTGGCAGTTTGGGCTGCTGTTGAACCGTATTGCATTATACATAGAGGCATTTCTATTATTCAGCCTACCCTCATTGATATTCATCGGTTCGACAAAATAGTTGAAACACCTGACAGTAGGCTAATTCAACAGCACCACAAGCTACGTCTACCAAAGTGTTCAAAGAAGGTAAAGTCTAAAGCTTAATGTGCCGAAAAAATACTTTAATAGTGCAAAATAAGGCACACAACGTTTCGGCCCACAATTTGGCCTTCCTCAGGTGTGTTTGATCGCAGTGACCCATAACCCTTATCTGTTGTCATCACATGGTCAGAGGTCATGTGATATGCCAAAAAATAAACATACATTGGAATACTATTCAGACATAGATGTACATGCTGATACTATCCAGATTGGGCAATTAAAGGAGAAATCCGGCCGATTGTTACCTGAATCTTGATCGCTTGATGTCACCGAGTACTGCCGATAGGAAAAAAAACGACCAAAATCTGTGCTAGCAAACTGGAGCTGCTGCAGCTAATGGTCAAAGCTCCCAGTTAGCTAAAATGCCAGTTGTGGGGGCATGTTCTAAAGAGTACCTTTGTGCCTCTTAACAGACACTAAATGCAATAAAAATTTCTGTGCAACATGAACAGGGCCCTTACGTGACAACAAGATGCATTTTCAACTCAGACATTGTGAAGAAACCGTTTAAATTCAAAGTTGGTACTATCACCTAAGTTTAGGTATTTGTATTTTCTCATTCTGTTGCCACAATTCGGAAAGGCACAAACGCAAACCGTTTCTTTTCCACAGTAGACCAACACACATTATTCTTACTTCTTTGCATCGATTTGGCCTGAAATGACAACTGACAACAAGTTTGATGCAACAACACGATAGCTCACAGAGATTGTGGCAAAATCTGGTTAGTTTAACTAAAAGAGTAAACACTGAGCTTCATAACAGTAGGGTTAAAGGGGAAGTCAATTTGTGCTTTGATGGATTTACTCTCATTTTCATCTTTAAATGGAGGCCTTTTACACAGGTCAACATGGTATTAGAGCTTACCTAATCATGTTACAACCCAAAGAAGTGTTTTAGAGAAGTGGTGATTTACCTTTATGGTCATTTTAGAGGCTGTAGTTTTGGGTGTTGTTGAATCGTATTGTGTTATTCTGAGAGGATTGTAGTGTTTTTTTTCCAAGCCATTTAAATCCCTGAGGGTGGACAAAATATACGCAACAGTTTTAACAAAAACTGTATTAGAAAGCATCATTTTTAGCTATATATATTAAAAAGGCAAGTAGTTTTATTATTAAACTGGCAAGTAATTGTAGTATTCATGAAATAATGTAAAAAGTGGAGTATGGAGTACAGGTTTATTAAATTATTCAGACTTGAAGAACTTTGGCCAGTGATAAGATAAACAGACCGGGCAGGCTCTGTCTGTTGGCCTGCAAAATGATGCTAAGGCCAGTTTGTAAAGTCTCCTTTTACCCCTTCCTGTTTGCGGCATAAATAACTTATGGTGAGACACAGGGAGCCATAGCTTTGACATTTTAGATTAAAGGTGGTTTTCTCTGTTTGCTGCTTAAGTGGCATACAAAGCTTTGGCAGGTCATGTTTAAATGTCATGGAAATGGTAATAAATGCATAAAGTTTTCATGTTGTGATCAGGAAAACATCGTTATTTGAATTTCTTTTTGTTTGTTTGTTTTGTATATGTCCTACTATAGGTCCCCCTTGATGGTAATTCTGACAAAGAAATGGTAAATACGTCAAAAAGGATATGGAAAGACACATTCAAGATCAGTGTTGTTGTTTCAACTGATTTCTGGGGGATTCTATGGGGATTATTAGCCTGACTCCGCCCTCCTATGTACTTCCGCTCAATTTTCATTTTCCTTCAGTACGTTGTCTGGGTTCACGGTATATTCTTGGGTTTTCTCTGGCCAATCTTTACCGGTCCAATCAGCGAACAGAGGAAGTGGCTGAGAACGATGACATCGTGGCTAAGGCTAACACTAGCGATGCTAAGGCTAACGCTAGCGATGCTAAGCCGACGTCACGACCAAACGTTAGTGATTGGTTCTGGCAGATCCAGAGTGGCTCTGGGCAGATCCAATAGTTTTAAACTTCAACAGAGTACCCGCCTTCTAAGAAGTTAACACTTGTCTATGGAGAGTGGCCAGACTCTCTGTACAAATGAAATGGACCGGAGTCTGGTAGGACCAGGCTAATGGACCAGAGTCTGGTAGGACCAGACTAGTGTACCAGAGTCTGGTAGGACCAGGCTAAGGGATTATAGGATAGGAAAAATAAGCAAAAATAAGCCTTGGCTTCAGCCTATTCCCTTTTCGGTTACCTACGGTGGCAAATTGTGGTGAATAATTGTTTCTTTCATGTATGTTAACCAAAATAAAATTATTCATTATCATCATTTCAAATAATTAAAACTTTTTTTTGTATTTCAAACAAGATAATGTCATTTTAGATTTGATAATAATACAGGAATACACTGACAACTCTTAACATACGTGCAGATAGGTTTCAGGGAGACAGATCCACAGCAGTCCAGGGAAAATTCGACAGAGAAAAGAACATCACTTGTTTGTGTTCAGACATGAGACATGAGAAAGTGTCCTTAGAACTGGAGCAGTTTGTAACCAGTGGAGTGATAGAGGTACTTATACTGTAGACCAGTTATACAATGTGGAAGGTATGTTGAGTTTTGAAGACTTTAGAGCTAGCTTTGAGGTCCCTAGGACATCCTTCTTCCTTTATCTTGGCTTAAGATCAGCCCTAAAATGTTATGGAGTACCATGGGGAAACAGTCTCGAGACCCCCCCAATCATTAAATGGCTTGTTGATTCTCCTGTGAGAGGATTAGTGTCCAGGATTTATGCTTAACTGATGCAGGTATCCGTAGAAGGACTCCCAATAGTAAAGAAATGGGAGTGAGAGCTGAGCCCGGAGGGGAATGTAATTAATTGGGAGACAGTTTGGGTCAACATTTCCCACTGTTCTAAGAACCCAAATCACCAGCAGATCCACTTCAACATATGCCATAGGACATATTGGACTCCTCAGAAGAGATACGTCTCTAAAGCCATTCCTACTCCTTATTGCACTTTCTGCCACCCTGAACAAACTGGAACTTTTCTACACATGGTCTGGGAGTGTGAACAGGTGCAGGAGTTTTGGAATAAAACATCAATAATATCTGATGTGACAGGATGTCGAATTCCTACTGACCCGATTGTTTTGTTACTTAATGATGACTCTAAATTACACCTGCTTGGGAGACAGAGGAAGAGCTGGCTAGCCGGATCAACCGCAACAAGAAAATTATAGCTCAACGCTGGCTCCCCCCCACTCGCTTTGTATTAAACAGTGGTTGGTGTATTTTCTGGACATAGTTGTGCTTGAGCTCTGTACAGCAAGGATTAACAAAGCCAAGTCATCGACTATAGACCTATGGAGAAACGCAGCAGCACAGGTATCAGTCCTAATGACCTCAGCATCACAGGAATTACAGGAGCGTGACTAAGGTGTGTGTTCAAGTGTGTTTGTCTGTTCTGAATGTTTAAAATGAAAAAATAATAAAAAATTGATCTAAAAAAAAAAATAACTGGAGCAGTGTGATGACTCATTCAGTCAATAATTTATATTCTAAAGGATGCTCTTAATACCATCCAGCTCAGTGATTATAGAGATACAGAAGATCAGTATCAACAGTATTTTCCACATATACTCAATTCGGATTCTAAATAGTGATAGACCGGTCGGTCAGCCGATTACAGTTTTTTTCGATTGCTAAACGACAGTGGGCACAACTGGAGTCACATGTGCAAAACTCTAACTACAGTCTGCACAGCAGCAGTTCATGTGGACCAAACTCTAGTTCGTTTTTCATTGCTTGAACACAGTTTTCAAAACTCTACACACTTATCCCATGACTTTAACCACAATGTGCACAACACTGTAGATTTACAGCACTTTGTTCAAATGCTAACACACTGCTGTCAACACTGTTAACCACACATTCAAAACAGAATAGATTCCAGTCTGGTGCCTATCAAACACTGCTGATTGCAATTTTAGCTGAAAGCCTAAGCAGGTGTCTAGTTTTAGACTAGTTAGTGAACATATATGGTATTTATACAGAGAAAGCTCAGAAAGTCTTTTTTGTATACAAACACCAAATAAGAATGAAACAATTATACACTGTACTGTTTGAGAGAAACGGGTAAAAGAGCAAATATACCAACATGTCCAGGTAAGATGTCTGAGGTTATATACACAGCTATAAAAAAAAGTGAAAAACACTTTATCTTTACTATAGTAAAACTGCGTTCTTACTGTTTTTCAGAAAGTAATGGAGGTGAAAGCAATAGAAACACCACATTCATTTCTATTTAGAGATGATGCAGATATCCAATGTGATGAAGAGAACTTGCCACATGATGCTGGAGAGAGGCAGGATTAGTCACAATATTCATGGGTACTGTTAAGTATGTACCTTTAGTTTTTTTCCCCAGTAATTCCATGAATTACTAGAGACAAAATACTTTATTGAAGAAAACTGCTGATTTTCATTCCTTCTTGTTTACCTTATGTAAAAATTGGTAGGCTATACAATCTATATTTTTTCCTTAAATAAACTGTTGAATAGTGTCAAGTCACTGAAATTGTTCAAACTGTAAAGATGAAAAAGTTAGTAATTTCTGTATTGGTGTTTGATGCTAGTGTTTTTACCCTCAGTGTGTTCTGAGTGACAGTGTGTGTTATCTCACTGAGGACTGTTCATAGTGTCTGGCTGCACTGAGCCTGTTTTGAGACGTGTGCTAAGAGTTGTGTTGCTGTGAATGAGTTTTGCAGGTGACGTGAACTGTTTAGCTCAGGTGACTGTTGGTAGTGCAGACTGTAGTTAGAGTTTTGCACGTGACTCCAGTTGTGCCCACTGTCGTTTAGCAATCGGAAAAAACTGTAATGCCATTTTGAGATAATCAGCATCGGCCGATGCCTGCACTCACCAGGTCAATATTTCCCTTCTACTGGTCCCCAGCTCCCATTTCTTCTCCCCATGAGTAAAACAATCATGAGTTTGTCATTTGGGATGGTGGTGGGACGGTAAGCAAGTGTAACTGTGAAGAATTCTAGGTGCCGTCCACACGGCAACAGAACATTTGGAAAACGTCGCTTTTCCGTTGCGTTTTCAAACCTATGCTGGAAGTTATAGCCTACAACCAAACAGAGGTAATGCAGACAAGTAAATGTTCATTCAGCGAGTTTGTGTTTCATTTGTTATTATTATTGTTGTAATTCATCAGGTGCAAAAAAACAACATGAAATGGTCATTAGTCAATATATATCGGCCGCCCTGCTGTCTAAATATCGGCCATTGAAAAAATCCAGTCGACCACTATGTCTAAGAAAGCTTTTCTCATTTTAAAATGCCCTACAAACAGTTCTCGTTAATACAAGACCTTTGGTTAATACCTGGGGACATATTGGTTACATAAACATAAAGAAGTAAACATCATTTACACAACACAATGAGGGAAGTTGCAATATTGACTGAAATCATAAAACCTGTATTTGACTGAGCATTGCAGATTAACAGAACGGATATGTCTTCATGGAGTTCCACCAGGACAACAAAATGTAGGTCTGCACAAAACTATTGTTTGGAAGTTAATGAAGTGAAGCCACGCAGTCTCTAAAAATAAAAAAATGTGTGTTGGTGGGTGGTTGAGAGTGTTTAAAAAAGCAGAGCTCAGGGACACCGGGACTTACTGCAGTATCACCATACTATAATAAACTCCAGGTGCGTGACCCTTTCCTCCCAGGAAGGTTTGTTAGAGCCTGATACCGAACAGCAAGTCCTGCTAGCCGCTGAGTTCTGTTTGGTATTTATCTGCCCTAGCAAACGGGTAGTAACACCAGTTGTTCTCAGCCAGACTTGTGACAATTGTTATTATTTTTATCACATTATTTTTATCACATTTTTACCATTGCTGTCCTTTAAGTTTGTATCAGTTCTCTCTTTACTATTGTTCCTACACATCATCAACAGGGTTAAGGATATCAAAGCTTATATTCCTCCCTGAAGAATCAGCTGTTTGCTGCTGTATCTTAAACAGAGTGGGGAAATCCATTATAGCATTGAACAAGCTTGGGAGTTAAAGTGCTCATATTATGCTTTTTGGCGTTTCCCCTTTCCTTTATTGCGTTATATATCTTTTTTGTGAATGTAATAGGCTTCCAAAATGAAAAAGCCCAAAGTCCCCCCCAAAGGGACTTACCATCTCCAACAGAAAACACTGTTCACAAACTGCTCCAAACAGCTCTATTGTAGTCCAGCCTTTACTTCAGAGACAAACGTGGTCACTTTGGAACACACGTTATAATGCTCGCCTAGCTGCTAGCATGGCACGCCCTCATACTCTGCTTCTGACTGGCTAGTAGTCCTTATCTAGGTACTGTCAGGGCACGCCCTCATACTCTGCTTCTGACTGGCTAGTAGTCCTTACCTAGGTACTGTCAGGGCACGCCCTCATACTCTGCTTCTGACTGGCTAGTAGTCCTTACCTAGGTACTGTCAGGGCATGCCCTCATACTCTGCTTCTGACTGGCTAGTAGTCCTTACCTAGGTACTGTCAGGGCATGCCCTCATACTCTGCTTCTGACTGGCTAGTAGTCTTTACCTAGGTACTGTCAGGGCACGCCCTCATACTCTGCTTCTGACTGGCTAGTAGTCCTTACCTGGGTACTGTCAGGGCACTCCCTCATACTCTGCTTCTGACTGGCTAGTAGTCCTTACCTAGGTACTGTCAGGACACGCCCACATTTCTGCTTCTGACTGGCTAGTAGTCCTTACCTAGCTACTGAGCATGTGCGACTGCCAACAAAGATGGAACAGAAGTGAGATGTTTCTCTCTGTAGCTAAAACAGAGAGCTCAACACACAGGGTGAAAAGAGGAGCTGCAGCAATGTGCAGTACAACAAAAATATGGTGTTTTCTGAAAATTAAACCATGTAAACCTATTCTGATATAACCTCTAAATACAATTATGAACCTGAAAATGAACAGAATATGAGCACTTTAAGTGCTTTTGCCTTCTGCTTATTGTCAATCAAATAATTCCTCAAAAGAAAAAAATATTTTCACAGTAAGGTCGTTTTATTTAAGGTGGGTTTGGGGACAGCAGATAAAATAAAGTTGTCAATTTTTTCAATCTGAGCTGGGAACATTTGACTTAAATAGATCAGTCCAAGCAACACTGTTTATGTACTAAAGATAATGTTTTCTTCATCTGTGTAGGAAGGAGCAGGAGTTGGACTCTAAAGACGCCATCATCCTGCATCAGTTCTCCAGGCCAAAGAACGGCGTGCCCAGCCTCTCACCCTTCTGCCTCAAAATCGAGACATACCTGCGCATGGTGGACCTGCCCTACCAGGTGATACTCTGCACACCGTCTCAGAGTTTATTACACACGGAGTACTCTCGCATTGCCAGACCTTCCTCCACGGCGCTGCGGAGGAGGCTCTGGCTAGTCCACACAGCATTCCAGGATAGGAGAAAAACGTGCTCTGGTTTATTGGCATTTCTTTAAACCAATCACAATCGTCTTGGGCTCCAGACTCAATGATGGTCCATCCATCCATCCATCCATCCATCCATGGATGGATGGATGGATGTGTACGTTCAAAAGTAGTTTTAGTCGTGCAACAGAAAACTCCGATTGGACAGATAGTCTAGCTAGCTGTCTGGATTTACCCTGCAGAGATCTGAGGAGCAGTTAACCATAGTCCTCACAAATCCACCGGAGGTTAGAACGCCAACACAAAGACAGAGGAAGGTAACGGACGTCCGGCTGAAAAAAAAGGGAAGACTGGTGGAATATAGACTACACACAGAGGTACAGGAGAGGAGTCTGATGTGCTCCTTACTGTGGTGTTTCTGCACCACACTTCCCAGAGATCACCAGCCAGTCATATAGCATTCAGTGTATTCTTTCTGTTCTTGAAGCTTGTGTTTCTGTAGCTGGTAGTCTGTAATGTCGCCTCCTCAGCCTTGACTGCTCATGCTTACCCAGTTCTTCCAATGTTTATACAAAGCAAAACTGCTGTGGCTTCCAGAAATGTAATACACATTTCTGTGTTTGGTGTTTTACCAAAATGCATATCCCATGAAGATGTCGTCATGCTCTTAATGACAGTTGGGCTAATTCATAGCCCAACTTAATAATTCGTAATATGTTCGTTGACTATTTGTCCCTAAACTATTTGGCTTTCGACTGCCTGGAAAGAAGCCATTTCTACTTGTGATCTTTCATCACTGGTTGCATTGGGTTTTACTTCTCAAACGGATTTATCTGAATACTTTTTAGTGGCCTGAACAGAAATGATTGAGTAATCCACTAGAGTAAGCAAAATTACAACAAATAAACACATAATTCTGTGTAGCAAAATTGTTTTCTGTTGCTTTACTATCTTGTCAAAAGGATTCCAGTGATTGTGTATTGCTCTTTCACAAAGTTGGATGACTTTGGTTTAAATATCTGTGCAGCAAAGACCAAGCTTTCTTAACTTTAAGTTCTGCGTATGGGTTAAGCTCCATAAACAATGGATCCTAAAATTCCCATAACACAACTCAATAGCATCTAACATTAGAGCCTTCCTGTCTTTTAAACTCTGAACCTCCAGAGTCAGAGAAGGTATAACACAACTGTTGTCATGGGTTGAGTAGTATTCCTCATGATCAGTAAATTGGACTCAGTTTAAAATCATTGGCGTGACCTTTAAAAGGATCCCAAATCACAGGTTGGGAACCACTGCAATACACCATTGTAAAAGTCAGTAACAGGAAAACATTGCATAACAAATTGTCCTGTCAGTCTACAAAAACATGCTCCGTTTGCCTAGAAACTGTATGTAGAATTCTACTAGTTCTCAAATGAAGGTGTTTCCCTCTGCAGAACTACTTTGATGGGAAGCTGTCGCCGCAGGGGAAGATGCCCTGGATCGAGTACAACCACGAGCAGGCTTCAGGGTCAGAGTTCATCGTAGACTTCCTGGAAGAGAAGCTGGGTGTCAACCTCAACAATAACCTCACGCCGCAGGAAAGAGCCGTGTCCAGAGCGGTCACCAAAATGGTCGAGGAACACCTGTACTGGTAGGGGACTCCTACGTGTACAGAGTATGGAGTGTTGGACTAGTTAAATGTAAATGGACTGTTTTTATATAGCGCTTTTCTAGTCTTAACGACTACTCAAAGCGCTTTAACATAGTACAGGAACCACTCACCATTCACAGCATCGGGAGCAAGTCAGGGTTCAGTGTCTTGCCCAAGGACACTTCGGCATGGAACTGCAGGGATCGAACCACCAACCTTCCGATTGGCAGGCGACGTCTCTACCACTTAGCCACAGCCGCCCCTAGTTACAGCTAGGTCTTTAGAAACCAGTTAGAAACTATGATTCCACCTGCTGCAACCTTGTTTCAGTCTCCAGCGAATTTAATGGAGAAGTCTTGTTATGTAACTTTTAGCTGATTTTAGAGAATAGTGACTTTTCCCAAATTTGATGTACTTGAAAAGTACTTATTTGCTGACTCGAATATATACATTTATATGTACAGTATTGTTACAGCCTCCATTTAAAGAATCAAACCAAGGCTCAAAAGGGATTGGAGGATGCAACCTATAAACAAGGATGCCAGACACAAGGTTAACAATTAACCAACAAGCTTTATTAAATAATGCAAAAATATTCCCAAAAGTACCACACAAAGAGAAACCAAAAGGGACTGGAGACCCCGGCCAAAAAGAACAAAAGATGGGAAGACGCTGGACCAACCTACTTAAAAAAGGGTAAACTAATCCTAGAACAAACAAAAGAGACGAATAACTTAACTACCGGTAATCTGAACAAAAGAAACTAAAATAACAAAACTCCAGCACCTAAGTGTATATGGAGGTTGGGAAACACAAACCTCCTTGTGGAGGAGAAAAGGTAGTGTGCTGCTGGTGTGCTCTCCATGTACCTCTGTCCATTCACTCTCTGCCTTCTTATCACCTCCCCCCACACACACACACACTCTACCTGAGCACTGATTACGCTCAGGTGTGCAACAGGCAGAGGGAGGAGGGCAGAACGAGGGACAGACAGAGAGAGAGAGAGAGAGAGAGAGAAAAAACAAGACACATCAGAGGCACATGTAACAAGTATATATTTATATTTAAATACATATTTTAACAGCTAAGCTCAATGTTTAGTCTCTCATTGGATTGGATTTACCCTGCAGAGATCTGAGGAGCAGTTAACCATAGTCCTCAGAAATCCACCAGCGTTAAAAATGCCAACACAAAGGAAGTGGATGGTTTGGGATATCAGGCTGAAATGAGGGACATCACCGGAGCAATCCCGGAAGTGGAACGTCATCCATATAGACCACTCAATATTACGATGTCATTGAAAAACAACAATGTCAGATTGATTTTAACAGCTAAAAAAATATATTTTGGGATCTTTTAACTTTTAAGCATTATTTATGCAGCCTTTCAGCCCAGGCTGACTCTATCTTCACCATCAGTACAGTGTTTTCAGCCCCCCTAACTGTGGTGAGTCACTCCAGTACCTCTGGGTGAGTAACATGCTGCTAGGAAATCGTTCACCACTCCTGACACGGCCACAAGGGCTCCGAGTGTTTTCCATTACCTACAAGCTCCATCCATATTTCACTATACACGCACACACACACACACACACACACACACACACACACACACACACACACACACACACACACACACACACACACACATCATCTGAGCCAGCTCTCGGTGTCTGGGGAAGGAACTGGGGTTAATTTCCTTCATTCTGACACATTTGTATGCATCAATTTATGGTGAAAACATCTTTATTTATCTCAAGGAAGACACTAAACTCTCACTAAACACTAAAAACACAATTCAAAATATAAATTATAATGGAATATAATGCTTATTAGGGGACTTTCGCATTGGGCCCACTTCGTTTGATTAATATGAACACGGCTTGAAGGTCATTTTTTTCCCCCAAAGAGCAAGTTTTGCTGTAAAATTTAAAAATGACTGACATGAGTGACTTACATGAGGTAACTTCTGTACAATGATACTTGTAGCTAATTTGTACAATAAAACAATTGTGTTATGAATATAAAACATTATGAAGTTTAATGTTTTCTATTTAGAAATACATTCTCTATAAATGAATAAATGCAGTGATGTTGAATATACATTAGTGGTGTGACGGACCACCCCTACGGTTCGGCACGCATGCAAACCGCAGATTAAGTGCAAAGCTTAAGCATCATAGTAGTAAATACCGTTTCACTGCCGCTGTTACGTGAACAGCAGCTTGTTCATATTGGAGTGATAATGAGGATGTGACATGTGTAACCTTACTGTTTAATGTGTTTAGAAATGAAGAATTGGATAAAATACCAATGTGAGATTGCACCTTTTGTGTGTTTTTTCTCCAAAGCTATAGAGGTCATGCATATATAACCCACATCCTCCCTCTCTGTTTCACCTCCTTACTCTCCTTTCTCTGCTCCTCCACCCACACCGTGCCATGTTTAGACTCACATATTGACCTATTGATTGAATTATTTATGTCAGGGAAGGGCAATGTGTTGTCTTGGTTGCTCTTTAAAGGGCTACAGAGCAGCTGGCCAGCAGCAGCAACTGATGGGTAGTTCATACACTCACTGTTTCCCACGAGCCCCTTCTGATCGATGCTGCTATGAAAATAAGATAACAGGAAGCTGAAGAACTAGCAGCTGGGGCAACTGTGCTTTATGCTTTATTATGCTTTCATTTGTTAGAGATAAAAGTCAACAAAGACCACTGTTGCAAGAAGTTTTCAGATCCTTTCTCAAGTAAAAGTACTAATACCATACTGTAAAATACTTACGTTACAGTAAAAGTCCTGCATTGAAAATATCACTTAAGTAAAAGTATGTAAGTATCATCAGGAAAAGGTACTCAAAGTATTAAAAGTAAAAGTATTCAATGCAGAAAAATATTTTTTATAAACTACATGTGTTTTGTGTGCAGTAATCTTAATGTGTAAAGTAACTAGTAACTAAAGCTGTCAGATGGATGTAGTGGAGTAAAAAGTCCATTATTTCTCTCTGAAATGAGTCGAAGTAGAAAGTGGCATTAAAAGAAAAGACTCAAGTGAAGTACATGTAGCTCAAATGTGTACTTAAGTACAGTACTTGAGTAATTGTACTTAGTTACATTCCACCACTGACAAAGACAACTAGCCTTTCAAAGAGTGTGTTATATTTTCAACAATTCTCAATTCCCTACACTAATCTAAGGTGTTAACAATGTTAACAATGGATCAAATTACTTTGTGTAATGGGAATGGGTCACTAGTGACACATACACAGAGAATGATCACCTGGCTGCAGTTGCACTCAGCTCTACGCAGCCTTTTAGTCTCTCTCTAGCCCCCTGTATTGGTTTTATGACCCATAAACGCCGCTCTCTCATCATCCCTGTTTCCAGCAGCAGCAGCAGCTGTTTTCAGTGAAAAAGCTTTGATAAATGCATTGTACAATGACCGGCCCAGCACCAAACGGCAGACAGACAACATTAGCAACTTTAGCTGGTGAACATAATGGAGAATTTAGACTCCAAATGAATGCTAATGTTGCTTTGTTTCTGCTGGATGTGTAAATACACAAATGTATAAGGGGATATTATATCAGATATTTGTTTCAGCTTGTTCCACTGCCCTAGTGGCTAAACCAATCAATAAAAGCAATTTTAAAATATAAAATACAACCAATTTGTTTCTCCAACATTTGTGTTGGTCACAACCATAAGTGGGAAAAACCTTGCAGAAAGGACAAAAAACAGACTATGTCGTCATGCATCGCCTGTGTACTGTATGCCCTTAAATTGATTTGATATTCTAATCTGCTAAACAGGGTTTTTCCAAATCTTGAAACAAAGGACAGTATATCCCCTTGGGACAACAGATAATGTAACAGGAAGTAATATATGGCTTCTGGATAGTCACTACTCCCAGACCTGATGTAGGTCAGATGCTTTAATTTAATTCCCATTGAGCGACTGGTCATCTACAGTGATCCAGAACACTGCAGGCTGGAGACAGAGGCTCCTTTACAGCTTTAGCACAGCTCAGACAGCATAATTATGGAATGAGGCTTCCAGGCTTTCAGATGAGCTGTGGGAGAGCCTAAGTCTTTATTTCCAACAAGGTGGTGTGAGATAGTGCATGTGGATAATGATAAATTAGCTTAATCTTGTTAGAGCGTACATGCACAAGCACCTTGGCTGGAGCAGAGTCAACAATTACTGTACCAAATAGCAGGGCCAGTTACTCTTATTATTATATTTAGTAATAAGATAAATGCAGGTAAAACCACTGTCTTGTATTGGTTTCCTTTATTACATTTATAATGGTCACAAAGGAGGGTATGCAGATAAATAGAGGCAGAGTTAGAGAGGGATTTTGAGGCTTTGAGTTGGGTTAGTTTGCACACATAGACAGAATCTGTCTGTCTACTGCTGTGAGACAAATCTCTACTTGATGTCACGACGGCTCATGTAGCTACTCAGGTTTCCTTCTTTCTTTTTTAACACAAGCAAGACGGAATCTAAATGACTCGACAAAGAGGCCAAGCATTGCAGCAATAAGTCGGTGTTTTTGTCCAAGAGATTTTCAATCCAAATCTGTAATGGAATGTCTGGGGCGTGTGCACAGTCACCTTTTCTTCTCTAACCTATTTCTGGATGAAAGGCATCGACAGTCTCCAAGCATTTCCTCCGTTTGACAGTTTGACTGGCTGAATATATGATGTTGTCTCCCGGCAGCGAGTTGAGAACAGAATAGCTGATAAATGGGCAGTGGGATGGAAGTGGGTGGCGCACTTTTATTGATTAGGACAAGGTTAATTGTCAATAGACATAAAGTTTTGTTGGTAACAGGACACAGGGGCCAAACCTCTGATTAGAAAGCCTTATTGTTGACACCTCTGTGTACCCTACATGTTTGATTCATGACGGGCTCAGTCACTTCCTTTTTGTTCAACTAGAATTGCTTATAAGGAATTGTGTGCTAGCATGAAAGATTGCTGACTGAAATTATAGATTCTCATCGTAAGGGCTGGGTATCACCAATGATTTCCTGAATGGATTCGATTTCGATTCACCATGTCCCGATTCAATATCAATTAGGTTAGGGAAATGTCAGTTATACCAATGTAGCTTGGATATAAAAGAGATTCTCAGAGAACTTATGCTGTAAACTGTACAAGCAAGAAGCAACCTGCAAATATTTTGTATAATGCACCGGGTTAATGTTTACATTAAGAACTGACCCCCAAACAGTGTGTGGTGGGTTATACATCCATGGTGAAAAGGCATATATTAAAAGATTAATTTGGGGATTTTATTAATCGATATCTGATCACTCAAACAAAGATTGATTTTAATTGGAGAATTCATTATTTTAACCCAGCCCCACTCATCATATGTTCTTAAAAAGTCAAGACTAAGCACACAGAATCTGGAACAAGGTAAACTATTGGGCATTAGCCCCCACCACAGTGGGACTCCAGTCTTTCATGACATGAATATTGAGGAACTGTGTTTTCTGCTGTTAAAATGTTGCCCCAAGCTGGTTCACATCTGTGTAGATGAAATGTTACTGTATGATAGCTGTAAGATCCAGATGATTGGTGAGGCTGTTAGAAGGTGGAACATCTTTGGTAGTAGGCATTTCCTTGAGCGGCATGATCCTGATACTGGTGAGATTGTGTGTACAGCATGCTGAGTGTGATAACCTTTTGTCAGTTTGGAAATAGACCAAACGTTCACTACCCTGCTGCTGTGTGAATGTTTTGATGGCTGAATCAAATTGATTCTATCTCACCAGAAATGTGAATGTTGTTTAATAGGGAAGTTGCAGTTACATCTAGAGCTGCAAACATACATTGATTAATCGATTAATCGATCAAAATTCTCAGATTAATCGACAATGAAAATAATCCTTAGTTGCAGCCCAGTTACATCTTAGAACCTCTTCCTTCTTAAGGAGACTCTACTCCTGACAAACTGCAAGTGTTACTGCGACTCATTCTGGGTTTAAAGATCTGTGATATAAGTAGTTTGGAGCCAGACCATTCCTGCTCTGACACAATCAGGTAACCAATGTAGCGTGTGTGTGTGTGTGTGTGTGTGTGGGTGGTGTGTGTTCTTACAGGACAATAGCCTACTGTCAGTGGGTGGACAACCTGGAGGAAACTCAGAAGCTTCTTGCGATGAGCGGTCCCCTGAGTGACACGCTGAAGTGGCTGCTGAGCCACCTGAACGGCAGCATGGTGCGCAGGGAGATGTATGGCCATGGCATCGGACGCTTCTCTAAGGAGGAGGTCTACGCTCTGATGGAGAAGGACATGAGGACGCTGGCCACACTGTTGGGTAGGAAACGGGCTGTGTGTGTGTGTGTGTGTGTGTGTGTGTTTTTGTGTGTGTCTGTGTGTGTGTGTGTGTGTGTATATGTGCATCAGCATTCCCAATGCTTCGTCTCCAAACCTTTGCCATTAAAATGTACTCCATTAGGAGCCACTTATTATTGTTATGTTATACAATCTGATAACAGAATTACCAGATTTTTGATTTGGGATAATAGAATTACATGCATTTATTACTACAGTAATAGTAGGATGAGTTCTGTTCTGTTTATAAAAGCACTTTATAGTCTTAAATGTATTCAAATACTCAGTTTGGTGGATAAGTGTTGATAAATTTGGCAACTTTTCCAAAACAGTTGCTATGTTTTCCCAGGAAATCAGAAGTAAAAACTAGTGACAGCCAAAAGAAAACAATGAGTCAGGCACAGGAAGTATTGTCATGTTGATGACAATGACATCTGTATCAATCTAATTTGTTACAGCATTGCTAGGCGATAATGACAAAAGTGAAAATTGTTGGGTGGCTCTGGCAGTCTAATGTGGCCTAATGAAGCTATAGACACAAATTATTTCAGAATACATACAGTAAAAAAGTGTGAAATAACTGAAAACATGTCTTATATTTTAGATTCTTCAAAGTAGCCACCCTTTGCTTTTTTTATTAAGGGGAAAAATTCCACTAATTAACCCTGACAAAGCACACCTGTGAAGGTAAAACCATTTCAGGTGACTACCTCATGAAGCTCATTGAGAGAACACCAAGGGTTTGCAGCACTATCAAAAAAGCAAAGGGTGGCTACTTTGAAGAATCTGAAATATAAGACATGTTTTCAGTTATTTCACACTTTTTTGTTAAGTACATAATTCCATATGTGTTCATTCATAGTTGTGATGCCTTCAGTGAGAATCTACAATGTAAATAGTCATGAAAATAAAGAAACACATTGAATGAGAAGGTATGTCCAAACTTTTGGCTTGTACTGTATGCACAGTGACATGTCCTAGGATAAAAATGCATGTTTAATAATATCAATAAATAATTAACATACATGTCCTGGAATTAAGTAGCCTGTAAATGTATTTTATTTCCTTACACATATCTGTCATTGCCTCTGTGTTTGTTCTTAGCGAGGTAGTAGAGATGAAACAGGGAAAGTTCGGACGGCTTCCGGTGAGCAACATGCTGGAATAGTCTAGTTTTTCCACGCTCCCACCCTATTCATCTTTAACTTTCTCTATAGTTCAGCCAAAGCGCTACAACTAGCCATTGGTATCTAACTATATTCGGCAGCACTTCGCCACGTCGAAAGGATGTCCAACAGGTCGAAGAAAGAGGAGCAAAAGAAGGATGACTCGCCGTCGAGCACCGTGGTATCTTTGCAAACGGCTATGCTAGCCGAGCACAAGACTTCGCTCCTGGCTGAATTACTGTACTGGATGAGCAACGACTGCACCTCACTACCCGTCTGGGTACATTTGGAAAGGGCAGGTTCACACCTTCCACTGCAGTCGGTCCTCTGCTCTCAACTCCCTCTGCCTTTAACATCTGTGGGCGCATGCCCGATTGTATCCCTCTCGCTCAAGATCTGGAGTCAAGTTAGGAAAAACTTTGGCTTACAGGGCCTTTCCGTCTTGACCCCACTGCTTAAAAACCATGTCTTTACACCTTCAAGTTCAGACCTGGCATTTAGGGCCTGGCACAGTAATGGTGCTGTCAGTGTCAAAGACCTATACAATGGCATATTTGTGTCCTTCACAGAGCTCTCTTCCCTTTATGGTTTGCCAAAGTCACACCTCTTTTGCTTTTTCCAGATTAGGGACTTTGTCAAGAACACACTCCCCCACTTTCCAAACCGCCCCCCCGAAACCCTGACTGATTCCCTTCTGGCGATAGACCCGAACTGAAAGAAATGCATTTCTGTTTTGTACGATTCATTATGCTCAGCCTCCGCGAACCCTCGTACTTTGACAAAAGCTGCATGGGAGAGCGATCTGAACATGACTATTACGGACCAACAATGGGACCTTGCTCTGGCTATGGTTCTCCATATGTGCTCAACAATGCAAGGTCCTTCATAAAGTCCACTACACAAATGCAAAATTGTCTAAAATATACTCCACTGTCTGGGACGCCTGTAACAGGTGTAACCAGTCTCCTGCCAACCATACTCATATGTTCTGGTCTTGCCCTAAATTAAAAACTTTTTGGATGAGCATTTTTGACACCATGAGCAGAGCTTATGATGACATTATCCCCCCTGACCCTTTGTCAGCCATTTTTGTCATTTCCTCTGACGCTGACCTCCCTTGTTGCACTGAGGCGGGCCCTGGCGTTAACATGATAATCCTGATCCTGCTCAACTGGAGGCTCTCCCGCCCCCCTACACTTGACCGTTGGAATAAAGAGGCTTGACAATTTGAAGCTTGAGAAGCTTACTGGGGATTTCCACTGAATGCAGAACTTCTGCGGACCGGCTCTGCTGCGTGTCGGCTCCGTGCTCCGCCGTCTGTCAATACCCACCAGGTCTGGATTTCTTGCGGAACGGCTGCGGCCATGACTGACAGCTGTAGTCACGAGGACCCACGAGATCTCGCAAATTCACGTAGAATAGAACCACAAAACCAACAACAGTTAGTTTCCATCCAGAGGAGTAGAGGGGCTCTGTGCTGTGTTTTCAAGGTGTAGTGCAGGGAAATATGATCCGCCGTGAGCACGCTGTATTTTATTTTGAAAATGAACTGGATGTTTTATTTTGTTTCTGTGCTCGTCTTCCTGTCCTGCACTATCTGCCCTGTGCTGAATTGCTGCGGAGCTCTCCGGCGTCCGGCAAAAATAGAAGCTCTGTGTATCTGCTCCGGAGGGCTGCGGACCGCCAGAGCTGGGACGGAGTTGGAACCCAGCCGTTCTGCAGTCAGTGGAAATACACCCACTGACTTTAGTGGAAACTTATTGACTCCGTCGCCGTTCCAGAGCAGATCCGCAGACGTTCCGCAGCCGGTGGAAATTGGGGGTTACGCCGCCTTCCCACTGGCAGTTGAAATCAGCTCCGATACAGTGAGACCCCCAACGTTGGTCATCCAAAAAATTGAACTCTTGCGAAAGGCTACGGACGGCTCCTATACGACAATTCCAGCGGAAGTTAGCGTTACTATGGTACTGATAAACAAAGTTAGCTAGCAACAGAAATTATTGACATTATAGCATTATACCGCTATATCACATTTAACCGACGTGACATATTAAAGGTATAGTGGAGGATTTTCCCGAATTTTAGAAAAGATCCGCCCTCTCCACTTTTTGAAAAAATGCACATGCGCAACACTCTACCTGCTCCCGAGAGGGAACGCCTATTAAACGTGTGCACGAGAGTGCACTGTTTACAAGTTGCTGTCGGCATGGCTCATACAAGCTACTTTCAGAAAGAAGATTTGCACTTTTTCACAAATTGAGATGTTTACCATGTCTGCGCGGTGCGTGACTTGTGCCAGGGCTAGCATCGCTAATCATAGCTTACATCAACTTTCACTAGCAGTGATTTTAAATGGATTTCTCCAAATAGCACGCCAAACTTTACCTGTGGAGTAGAAACTTGGCGACTGAGGCATCAGTGGAGAGCCCAACCTGTGCTTTTAGCGCACGCCAGCGTGTGAAACTCCCAAAAACACTCCGGTCTTGTTTCTTTCTTCAGAGGCCTTTCTCTTCTTGTCATACCTTTCGTAGACACTCGTAGCTCACCACACATATACACCTGAAAGTATTCATGCGCAGAAAGCGAAAACTACCCTAGGGACGAGCACGTACGACGGCCTTACGTAAACATAGCGCCAGAATGATTGACAACTAGGAGGACCAATAGTCTTGATGATCCACCCGGAAAAAGAAAATCCTCCACAATACCTTTAACGTCCTGGGCAACTTTTCTCCATGCAGCAGCCTTTCTGTTTCTATCTGTATAAGAGAGGTCAGAGAGAATCGTACATTCAGAGACTTATCAGTCGTTCTAGTTTCTCTGCCATTTTTGTGAGTCGCTTCCGAAGCTTTTCAACGGTGTAGTACGACGTCCACTGGGGGCGTATTGCGTATTACGGAGCTGATTTCAAGTGCCAGTGGGAAGGCGCCGTTAGATCTTGAAAGGCTCTATGCTGACATTCCTCTATGCTGACATTCCTAGAGACATGGAACCCTTTCGTTGACTCCCTAAGCTTATCTCCTGACTTGGAGGACTGGGCTCCTTCTAGACTGCTCCACTCGACGTCAGCTTTTTTTTTACCTTTTGGATGTTGTATGTCCTTACTGGTGTGTATTTGTCTTAGGGATGCACCTTCCTGTATTCTGATACACTTTTATGCACCAATTTACAGTGGAAATACCTTTATTAAGCCTATATGAAGAAGAAAAACACAGATGACATTTCAAAATATATCAAATGTATAATGGAAAGTATGTTGTTACGTGCCATTGTGCATTTTTAAGTGGGTATATGGAAATCCTGGAGCTTTCTTAGTGGGTATACAGCGTATACCTGCTTATCACATAGATACACCACTGAAGTACATCCGCAGCCTCTAAAATAGTTAAATGTAAGAACTTAATGTTGAATTCACATGCTCTTTTCACATCGTAGGAAAGCACATCGCTATCGCCGGATGAGTGACATATTTGTTAGGCAATTTTTCTCTAACCAGTGTATGATGAAGGCATGTTGGGTGGGAGAAATTAGAAAGCTAATGTTAGCTAACGAGCAGCAGCCGGCCGTTCGGCTCCTCCGCTCCCACTGTAGAGAGAACAGCTGACAGCCGGAGAGAGACACAGTGTTTGGTCAACACCAGTTTTAGCTGTGACTGTCCTTCCTTTGCCGTACCTGAGTTTGCTGCATTTTGGCTGCTGTCTGTGGATTCCTTCATGCGCGGCTCGTATTCTTTCGGATGTTTCATGCGCAGGTGTTTTGGCAGCGCCGATATTGTGTGTTGTTTGGGGTCCTTGCCGCCGCAGGACAGGTCGGCATTGCAGCTTGGGTGTGTGGCTCGGCTTGGGTCGCCTTCATTTGGCTGGGGGTGCTGCCGGGCGGCGCTTTTTCTACTCGCAAGTTCCATTTTCACTTTCTCACAGCCTACTGCATTGAACAGTCCACCTACTTCCCGTAATCAACGGCGGCGTCATTACGTCGACCAGCGTAGCGTGCGTAGTGCAAGCGTAGGGTTCAGTTCGATGGAAAAAAATTCTAAGGTTGGGCAGAAACCCAACCCCGTCAAAAAGCCTAATATTCAGCCGAACCCGAATCCTGGATTCGGTGCATCCCTAATTTGTCTGTGTACATGGGTCTGTGTTGTTTGTCCCTGTCTGATTTGGACCTGATCTGGATTGGTTTGCAGGTGGGTAAGGGACTTGAGGGGAATTGACATACTGTCTCAACTATGCTTCATTCACCATGGCCTCCGCTGTATGTCATTTATTGTGAAATTCAAATAACTTTTTATTTTGGAAAAAAAAAGAAACAGTTCAGTAGTAGAAAAAGTTCTGGATGTCAGCCACAGGGATACAATATCTGTGTGCAGATGGGAACAAAGAGTCTGATGCTGGAATGAAAAGGGATTTGCATCGATCTGTTTGTGCCATTTCAACTAACGACCACTTGTTGTAAAACGGAAAGTTATTCCCAGAGTGAGAGCATCAGTACACTCAGCTTCTCTTTTAATGCTTTCCAGACTCAAGTACCAGAAGTGTGAATATAAAATGTGTTGTTGCTGCTCAAAGTGCAGGTCTTTCCGCTTCAAAATGAAATCAGTTTATTTTAAGAGTTTTCTCTGAAGCAAAGGAGAAGAGCCTTTTTATTTTATTTTATTTTATTTAACCTTTATTTATCCGGGTAAGTCGATTGAGAACGAATTCTCATTTGCAACAACGACCTGTCACATTGACACAGTTCCACATTCATACCTGGAAGCTGCTCAATACAACCACAGTCTGATCTGCTGGCCACTGAGAGCTCCACTGGATCGGTTGGGGTTGAGGGCCTTGCTCAAGGGCACCTCAGTGGTGGTGATGAGGGAGGCTGATCTTTCACTTTCCCCACCCAGATTTAATCCTGGGGATTGAACCAACGACCTCCCGGTCACAAGCTTCCCAATCACTTCTTTAACCAAATGCCCAAATGCACTTGATTTAGCATAAGTCATATCTAAGGCCAGTAGGCCACAGATACTTAATAATATCAACTATTTGTACTTGGCCTTACTGTAGTATTTTCTGTTTCATTAACATTGCTTACACATTTTTAGCAGCTCAAATCATTTGAAAAATATTTAAATTATGTTATAGTATATATTAAAATCCACATATGTGTGTTTAGGAGGTAAGTAAACTACCAATAATCAATAGTTTGACTGCACTGTACACCTCTCCAACTAACCTAAGCGTGTGGAGGTCCTCTACTTTAAAATCAGTGGAATGAAAGGGTAGGCTACTTGAGTTCATCTGAGAGGGCTTTGGTAGCCTACTTCCCACATAAAACATTGGGAACAATTAATACAGGTTTTTATCGCCAATTAACCACCTTTATCTTGTTTATTTCCATATTATTTCAAATTTAAAACAATACTTTAAAAGAGTAAAAAAAAAAAATCTCTGCATCAAAACTTCAAATTGCTGTTTATTCTCTGTCCTGTAGGAGATAAGAAGTACTTCATGGGCTCTAAGATGTCGACATTAGATGCTACAGTGTTTGGGCATTTAGCCCAGGCTATGTGGACTCTGCCCGGGTCACGGCTGGAGCAACTCATCAAAGGTCAGTGGATCTGTGAAGTACTCAAACATAAGTGGAACAGTATATTATACATATGAACTGAATTAATGAATTAA
Organism: Perca fluviatilis; assembly: GCF_010015445.1. Lineage (NCBI taxonomy): Eukaryota > Metazoa > Chordata > Actinopteri > Perciformes > Percidae > Perca > Perca fluviatilis. The sequence continues at coordinate 2,666,267 of NC_053118.1, read as the reverse complement.
TAGATACTGTCTCTTCAGTTTGAGCTTTCTTATTACCCTGTTTTGCAGTATTTAAACATAATTAACATCATCATTTACAGTTTTCCTTGCTGCTTTGTCATAGATGTATTTGTCTGTTCCAGCCACTAGATGGCAGTGATATTCTACTTCAATGCAGTGCTGCTGACACAGGCTTCGATTGTTGCTTTCAAATCTTGCACAGAGTGGGGAACACTTGGGTCTCTTGTCTTTAAGAGATCAGAATCAGAGCTTGTAATGTCACTGATTAAGGTTCTCTGTTGTTGTTTTGAGACATCATTTATGATGAGAGGGCTCATATTGAAAAGATAACACAAAATATGCCTCATAAAGTAGCCTAGATCGTGGCCGGGTCTGCTCAGTGGGTAGAGCAGGCGCACATATACTGAGAGGTTTATGCCTTGACGCAGAAGTCCAGGATTCGAATCCGACCTGTGATGATTTCCTGCATGTCTTCCCCCCCTCTCTCTCACCTGGCTGTCCTGTCAATTAAAGGCAGAAAAGCCCCAAAAAATCATCTTTAATAAATAAATAAAGTATCCTAGATGTATTGTCTTCCTCTGTGGTCCCTCCTGCTGGTTTGAACTTGTACCTGTAGAAGCTTGTGCATGTGAACCTGCTGTGTCTGATGTCTCTACAGGAGAGTTGATCAACCTGGCCATGTTCTGCGAGCGGATGCGAAGGAGGTTCTGGCCCGAGTGGTTTGTGGATGTGGAGGATCTTTATTATGATGGAGACAGTGAGAGCAGCGGCGGCGGCTCACCTACAGGCTTTGGCATCTTCTCCAGGACTGACACACTGGACGACAGTGACGCCAGCAGCCACTCGGCCGGACACACGCACACACACTCCCCCGACTCTGACCACTCGCTCTTTGACTCGGACGTGGGCACGGGATCTGAAAATGACATTCAGCTGAAGGAGGAGTTAATTCCCAACCTGGAGGTCTGACCTGAGAATGGTCATGATTGGCAGACAGATTGAGACTGACAGGAGACAAGAACTGTGTCCGTTAGCTTGAAAAAAAAAAAAGGGGGAGTCTGGATAGGTTTCCAGACAGCAGCTCTCACAGCTGAAAGAATATTCCAGCTCCTCCACCTCTAATACCCAAAATGATAAACCCTGCTGATGGACCGACTGGGTATTAATATGCAGAGCATACAAACTGAACCTCATAATACACATACTACTGTATGGTTCACCCCTCCTGTAACACCAGAACTGTCGCAGTGGCAGTTTCTCTTTGCCTTATTTGTCTCGTCCTCAGATGCAGAAGCTGGTTTGAAAGGTTAACACAAAGGAAACATCTCATCTCCTGAAAAGTGCAGCAGCAACAGAATAGTGGTCTAGACAAGGCAGGTGGCACTTCACTTGCTATGAAACGATGCAACTAATCACCACTCTGCCATGTGTCTTAACGCACAAACCCATTGGAACAGGTGGAGATTGATCATGTGGCTGAAAGGAACAGCTGCTGTGTCTCGGCTGTAAAGCATTTGTGTGCTGGAAAAGAAACACAGATGACATTTAGTGCTAGTCCATGCTCTAGATTGATGCTTTATGCTACTGTATGCGAAAAGAACCTGTATCAAAACATAGGGCTGGGTACCAAAACCAATACCAACTTTTTAGGCACAGACCGAATTGCCTCCTTAGGATTGAGTAACGTCATTCAATACCATATTCCAATACCTAAGTAGCAAATCTTATCAGCGTCAGTGAGCCATTATGCTTCTACCAACATGCTACTTGCGATTGGCTGTCTAACGTTACACATCGTAAAAGGTGAAGCTGAAAAATAAATACAAATATTTGTGCCGTAATGTTGTAATTTCTTTATGTTGAAATGGATTTTATAAAATTGGTATCGAAAAAAGTAACATTGAGGAACCGGTATTGAAGTCACGGTAATGGTATCGGTACCTGAATCAAAAGTGTTTTGAACGACACCCAGCCCAAATCAACATCAAAACATGATGTATGTCTCCATCAGGCCACAACCCTAGATGCAATCCTATGTATAGTCCTATGGAATAGAGGCCAGAACGTAAAGAGGAGCAGATTTGTGCCTGTTTAATTTGCTGGTTATTATCCTTATTTCTCTCCATGTAGAAATGATTTGCTTTGTTATTGGGGTCGTTGGAGCTTTCGATCATTGATTTCCACATCTCTTCAGCTCTGTAATTCGTATATTTGACCACTAGATGTCAGCCTGATGCCTCCTTTATTCTGTAACATCCACCATGAGGACCTGCAGTCCATTTAACACAGCAAATCATTTCTCCTTCAGTCCTAATCTTTAATATTGCGGTTCCCATTCATAGGTAACCTGTCAGTCTGTGTGCAGGTGTAATGTGCGTACGTATGCGTACTTACACACTGTAACTGAGCGCAGCAACAAATCAGCCTTAGTTCCTTAAGACTAGAGAAATGGGTGAAAATAGTCGGCAACAGTTTTTGTTGTGATATAATTTATTATCTGTGCCACTTTATTTTTCTTTCTATAGGATCTTATGTGTCAAATATATATTTTGTTAAACTTTGTTTTCTTATTGCTCTCAAAGAGAGATGTTATTTTGCACTAGTGGAAATTTATTTTCACCTTATTTCAATGGGAGCAGTCTGCTGTGGAGGTAGAGAACAGTGTAGGCCAAAGGAAAGGGAAACATAAATGTGTATATCAGTAGTACAGGCAGGACGTTGAGTGTCCTGATAATGATTGTGCTGCAGGGGACTGTGCTGCTTACTGTATGTCGTGTATGTGAATCTTACTGGGCGTGAATGTCATCAATGAAGCAGTTGATGAGGTCTTTGCAGACAGTCAGAATACCAAATAAACAGAACTGAACATCACTAGTTTAAAAACCTTTGGTATGTCTTGTCTTTCACGTCAAGCTTGGTAGAAGTGCTCGTAATGGCAATATGATTGCTGTATAAAGATTGTGGTGCATATAGAGTAGATGTGACTTAAGTTTAAGGGTCAATACACTCAAATTACAAAAAACATTCTCATCAAAATCTCATGGTATTGAGCCATTCAGATAGTTTGGGTTTTATTTCTCCAGGTTTTGAGATATGTGTCTGTAAGATTTTGCGAATCCTGTCACTTTGGATTTCTTACATCCAATGAAAACTGTAATATCACGAAAGAATCCAGTTCAAGCAAATGATGACTAACACATAAATCATTGTGATTCCTTTCAACACTCGCAGCGTAATCCTAAACCACCCTGTAAAATTGACGTTCTGTTTATTCGAGGTAATGTTACCGTAACGTAGTTTACAAGCCTTATCTTCATCCAGGATTTTTCCAACTATGTTGTCAAACCCAAAATGCTTTTCCCCCTCATTCAAATGGTTGTTTGAATTTGGAATAAAAAGTGACTTGGTTTGTGGATACCTGTGGACTTTTACTTAAAACTGCTATAGTCAGTATTTGTATATTAACTAAGGATCAAATGACAACGTGTAATGTGAAAGGGGCCGTCACTTGTAATGATGAACCCACAGAGAATTATCACCTTACTCCGCAGATTCCCTAAGCTCTACAGAGCGTTTTAGCATCTTACTCCTTGTTTATGTGTTTTCCATAGACTGTAAAAATAATGGACATGTGCATCAAAAAAAAAGTTTTTAAAACCCACTGTACGCTACCTGCTCTGCACCAAACAACAGATGAAGTTAGTGACTAGTTGATGACCATGAGCATTTAGCTGCATAAGAGGGATATATTTCCCTCAGGAGTTGGTGGAGAGCACAAAGTAGAGGGAATATTGGACTTGCATTCATCAGGTGGCCAGAAACACGACTCTGAGTGAATGCTAATGTTGCTCCGTGTCTGCTAGATGTAACTGCTTGCTAACAAGTTTGCCATGCCAACTTCCAGCCCAACACTATCTGCATGGCTACATATCACTTATGTTTTTTTTGCAGTTTGGGTGAAGTGACCCTTTAAATGAGAAGCCTGGATAGATGCAATAGATGAGTTAGTGACAGAAGGCCAGAGTTTGATCCAGATACTTGGACTCCAGAGACAACCCTCTTCCATCATGTCGCCCTGTGGTTCGCATCCCGACCCGCCCTGGCCTGGATTGTTCGCTTTTCAGTCGCCTCATCCAGTCTGGGCATCATGTAGAATTGGACTGCTTCAAACAAGCCATATTAAAACTAAATGTCTTGTTAATTAGAACCATGTCATAGCATTACTGCTGGGGTAATGTAAATATTGTATGTGTGACACAGTCTACCATACTGTATGTAGAGCTGACTTACTGATCAAACTACCTATGGATGTGCAGTCATAAACTGGAGCGACTACATGATTTCAATAAAGAATAGCTGTGACAATTTTAAACATGCCTCTATGTGTTGAATTTGCATCGTTATTATGTGTCTTGGGTTAATAAAAGGGTGTTGGTGTCATGATGCTGCTTTCTTGAGCTCTGCACTGTAGTTTAGTAATCATAATAGCCACCAGATTGTGTTATATTGTCATAGCTCTGACTGTATTTTATGTGTGTGTGGTTGTGTGTTTTCAATCAGACAAACAAGTCGCAATCATTCAGGTGCAGAGGGGGGCTGATTAAGAGTCTGCCAGCTGCTGGAGACGAGACAAGGACGAGAGAGGAGCAGGAACTGGAAGAGGAAAAGGTACAAGAAAACAATGAAGGGGGATAGGAGGAAGTTGAGCCAGGGCAAAGAGGCACAACAACACGTGGAAGTAACCAGGAGCAAGAGGAGAAGGATGGACAACGAGGAGTAGAGGAGCAGGTGGTGGAGAGGAGAGAAGGGGTGAAGAGGCCAGCACTGAGGAATGAAGGAATAGATGGAAGTCACTGGGGAGGAAGAAAGAGGAAAGAAACATAAGGAGTTTTTGGAGGGGAGAGATGGAAGGTTTAGTTTAAGAGAAGGAGGTGGCAGAAGGGAAGGAAAAGGAAAGAAGTGGATGGGGAGGAGAAAAAGCAGACATTAAAAGTAGGAGTAGGAATCAGAGGAGAGGAGGATGCGGCTGGGCTAGGGGCCCGGGGAGGAGAAGCGAGGGCCACGGATCAGGAACCAGGCTCCCGGGGGACGGAGCAGGTGCAGGCTGCGAGCGAGGCCTTTGGGCCTGAAGGGGCTGCCAGAGCTTAAAACAATCTGCACTGCTCCTTTTTTAATTTGGCTCTCTGAACAGCCCACCCTCCACACTGACTGTCTCTCCCTCTCTCTATGCTTAACAGATCAGCGATCCACAAAGAGGGGTAAACACACACAGAGCAAAATTAAAATCTGAACTCCCCTGGCACGGCAAAACAAATTAGAGCAAACAAATTACAGAGAGTCAACACACAAACAGTGGAGCATCTGTGGCTCTCTGGACTACTGGAGCCGGTGGCTACCTCCCACACCACCATCACCGCCACCTATAGTACATGTTCACAATAAACTCTGTGTCAATCCTACACACTCTTAGCATATTCTCTTCAAATCACTGTGACTGTCTGTGCTAAAACAGTCCTCTGGATGGATTTTTTTGCATGTTTAAAATCACCTTCAGAAGGTTTATTAATAGGCTTGATGGTTGGTGGATGTATGCTTATGAGCATCTGTGTCATACAAAAATACATGTACAGTAGTGCAGTCTTGAATATCAATTATGCCTAAAGTGGGTTCTATTCTGTTCTGATTTTTTATTGTAACACACCTGCTTTCTCTGTTGTCTTGTAGTGGTGTCATTCATCTGTTCTAAAGCTATTGTTCAGTGGGGCTTTGAGCTAATTGCTAAAATGCAAACATGTTGACAGTGAAAATGCTAACATGCTGATTATAGCAGGTATACTGTTTACCATCTTCACCTCTTGAAATTTTGACCTGATGAATGGGTTGGATGTAATGTCAAGGAGATCACCGAAGTGATTACAATTTCACCTGTGTTGGGCATAAATGGCTCTACCAAATTGCATGGCAATCAATCCAAAAGTTGTCAAGATATTTCAGTCTGAACAAAAGTAGTGGACCTACCGACCAACTGACAGGCCGACATCCCTAGAGGCATGTATATCATGTACATCACTGAGGAACATCAAGATTTGGCTCTAGTGCCATTTAAATCAAACAGCAAGGGCCTCGATCCTTTCAGAGACCATACAGTGGGGAAAAATAAGCATGTCTAATGGTTTGATGAGCTATGCGGCTGAACGTTTAGACAATGAATTGGGTGTTTGCAATAGAGAGAAGTGTGCAGATGTTTTGGTCTTCATCCTTTACTGTTTTTTGCTTCCAGGACCTTCTTATTTTGCAGTTAGCTGTAGTTTTGTTAAAGTAGAGCTCATACAGGGAAAATCAGTTGTTGAAGACGCACTAATACCAATTTGTTCACAAAGTTTAGTTGCAGATGACAAGTAGCCTAACATGCAGCTTGTATTCTATATGTTCCCAGCCATTCTTGGGCCACATTCAAAAGGCATTGTGGGAAATGTTGGGACTTGTTACAACTTGGATCTTATTTTTGTAGGTATGCATTTTCATTATTTATGTTAACATTGTACTCATCAAAATAAATTGCTAAGATCTGGGATCACAGTGACATCCAGAAACACAAGCATAGGTCGATCAGACAGGTTGCCTTCAACTAATTAATTACTTTATATTGGTGTGAGTGAGACTAAAAGTCAGTGCATTAAAAATGTCTCTAGTATCTAAACCCTCACTGCACAACAACAACAACAACAACAACAACAACAACAGCAAGCACAGTAGGTCAAAGTTGACCAGATAGTCAGTCTGTAAACTGTGATGGTTGTTTACAGGCTGTTTGGGTGATACTTGCAGCTTTCATTTTCTCTAGCAAAATAAGTTTGTCTAACCTTGGGGTTTGACTGACTACTCGTGTTCTTACCCTGTCAAAAACTTCATTGTGGCAATGTTGCTGCATTCCCAGATCTCAACAATTAATGCTATCATAGCCGATATAAATGATGGCCAAACCTATAAAAATAAGGTCCAACTTGCAATGAAGTGAAATTATCCGTTAAGTGTTAGTGGAGCAACTCAAAATGTAAATTACAACATAACACATGCATTGCACTGTACAAGACAACTACATAGTTTAATCCCCATCATGTAACATTTTGCAATTAAGAAAAAATGGATGAAAAAAAATTATATAATTAGTATCTTAGAATCAGTATAAATTCAATACATTTTGTGTTTTACATGTATTTAATCTGTAACTGTGTGTGTGGTTGTGTGTGTGTGTGTGTGTGTGTGTGTGTGTGTGTGTGTGTGTGTGTGTGTGTGTGTGTGTGTGTGTGTGTGTGTGTGTGTGTGTGTTCATGAGTGAGCTCAGTTGGTCTTGGCTGGCCCTCTCCCTTGGCCCCGTGGCCCCTCTGGCCCTCTGGCAGTGTCTGTGGCCTGTCCATCTGCCTCCTACTGTCTGGGTCTGGTGGGACAGGGGCCATGGAAGACCCCCCACACCACTCTCAAACCTCCCCCTCACCGAACACCCTCACCAGCCCCCAGGCCAGCTGCTCATGCCCCAGAATGTGCACAGTGCTGCCAGGTGGGCCCCAGGACACACAGTTGGACCCCTTCACATACACACATGTACATGGAGGAGCACACAAACACACACGGAGGAGCACAAAAACACACATGCAATCACAATACCAACACATATGCTCAGTAAGCTTCTTTACAAATGGAAGCCATACAACACACATGGTTACACAGGTCCACATGAAAACAATTCCTCACACACACACACACACACACACACACACACACACACACACACACACACACACACACACACACACACACACACACACACACACACACACACACACATTGTGCATGTGTGCCAACCCTTTAACATACAGCCTTTGCAGGCTCAGGTGTTTCCCAGAGCACCCTATAATGGTCTGGGTTCACATGGGTGGTACACCAACAGGTGGTGCTGTTTTCTTTACTAATTACAGCTTTATTTATTCATTGGCATGTTGAAGCTTTTCAGATGACGTTGGCCTGGCCTGCTCTTTCACAGGATAAAAGTCAATGTGTGTGTGTGTGTGTGTGTGTGTGTGTGTGTGTGTGTGTGTGTGTGTGTGTGTGTGTGTGTGTGTGTGTGTGTGTGTGTGTATGTGTGTGTGTGTGTGTGTCTGTGTGTCTGTTTTCCAGGAGGCTTTATTCTCTCCCATGGGACACAAGCCATCACCTGCCTTTTAGTACTCATAATTTACCTTCCAGTATTTTAGGTGTGTAGTAGTTTGCTTTACTGAAACAAAATTAATCATGTTAGATGATATTGTGTCATATAACTGTCTGACAGAACCCTGTGTTGTGTACAATAATACTGTATCTTCCTGTTCTGAGGTCAAATACAAATACAGAATTCCACAGGGATCAGTACTTGGATCACTTTTGTTCTTTTGTGCACATGCTGCCACTTGGTCACATCTTCACAAAATTGCAATATACATTTAATGGCTATGTCGATGATACACAAATCTATATTCTTGTAACAACCAATGACCCATCCCAGCTTGAGAAAGCAGGGAACTGGTTGTCGGAAGTTTGTCACTGGATGTGTAACAGCTTCCCACATTTGATTGTTCAGAAAACAGAATGAATGATTTAATGAATGTTGCCATAAATCTTAATGGCTGCATATTGTGTCAGAGCCTTACAGTCAATAATTTGAGAATAGTCTTTGATCTCTCTCTTAATTTTGATTCACATATCAAGAATGTCACAAAATCTTCCTTGTTGTATTCACATAGTATAGCCAAGATGCATTCCAATGTACTTTTATAACATCCAGAGTTGATCACTGCAATGAGCTTTTCTCTGGCCTACCCATGATAGCAATAAGATGTCTTTGTTTGGTCCAATATGCAGCTGCTGTAGTTCTTACAAAATTGAGGAACTCTGACACCTGTCTGGCAACTAATACAAGCCAGAGTCAACTTCTAAATATTCCCTCTGTCTCAATAATAGAGTAATAAACTCCCACAAATCAGATGATACCCATCTTATTTTACGGTCCCTTATAGTTTCACTGGCTGGCTGCTGGGTAAACATCCAACTGATTTCTGCTTTGAGTTACTGGATGTGGCTTACGTTACAAAGCAGAAGTTGAGTAAGCCTTTGTTATTAAGGAGAGAGTTTAGGGTAAATGATGAAAATGATCTTGTAGATAAGTGTTATTATATGTTAGTCTACTGTCAAGTTTTGTTTTGTTTATGGGGGGAAGGAATGTCACGACACAATCTTTCTATTGGCTGTTGTGCGTGCTGCCGGGTAGTAGGTGGGTGTGGCTTACCTGCTGGCAACAGCTGGGGAGTTTACAAAGCGGAAGTTGAGGACAGACTGTTCAGTTTTTGGAAGAGAGACATGTGCTTCTGAGTGTCAAGATGGAGAATCCCCCATCAAGTTGTGTTAACGTTATTGTCCGCGTCTTAAATGTCTACAAATGAACTGTCACAGAGTACCGATGCCGACCAGCGCCGGGACACAGAGAGAGGGCTGGTCGGGTGACAGAGAGGAACAGCACCGAGCCAAAAAGACTTCAGGTAGGCCCATTCAATTTACCTGTAGCCTGGCAGCCGAGTGTTCAGCTCTGAAGATTCATATGCACGGGCGGCCAAAACTCTGGAAGCCCCTAGACAAGTAATAATAGTATCAAGTTTTGTCCCAGGGTTGTGGTTATGCCGTGACAGCTTAAAAAACCTTGAATTAAAACAAAGAAAAACAAACTCAAAATATCACAAAAATAGATTTTACCCTTGGTTGGGGTGGAAAAGTTAGTGTATCAAAAGCAACAAAATGAGACAAAGTGTAATGGAAAAGAAAATTGCAAATAAATCATACATACAAAGAATGTGACTTAAAGTGGACATATTATGCTTTTCTGTAGTTTCTGACCTATCTAAACATTGTCGCATGTAGCTACATGCTAACGGTAGTAAAATGTCATCTTGGCTGCCAGTGTTGTTAAATTCTATTCAATTCTGGGGCCCATTACTCCTGAAACATTACCGGTTATTTAGTATTTTGGTTAAAATGTCTTTATCTGTGATGTTTGACTGTAGAAAGTGCTGCTATATTCTAGTGTCCACTGCTAACTATAGTAGCTACATGCTAAGGGACCTAATATGTAAGTTTTGCTGCCAATTAGTTAAATTCTCCCCAATTTCGGGTTGCTTTACTGCTGAAACATGTCAGATTCAGCAGTGTTTGGTTCAGAAGCCTTTATCTGTGATTTTTGACGGTAGAAAGTACTGTTTCATTCCATTCAAATTAGTTAGCCTAGTGGGAAATATTAAGTAGCTGCATGCTAACGCGACATAGCTGTAATTTTGGTGGGCAATGCTGGTAATTTCTCCCCAATTTCGGGTCACACTACTGCTGGGATATGTCCGGTTGTGTAGTATTTGGTTTAAAAGCCTTGATTGTGGATTTTCACAAGTCCTGTTATATACTCTAATCCGTTGCAGTAGCTCCAACTGATACTAGTGAAATGCAGAGCCAGTTCCAGGAAACACTCTGGCCAATCAGAGCAGACTGGGCTTTTCGGGAGGGGGGCTTAAAGAGACAGGCGCTCCTACAGAGCGTCTCATACAGAGGGTGAATACAGGTGCAGCAGCCATGGGCAGTATTTTTTCTTTCTTTTTTTTTTTTTAACATTAAAGCATGTAAACATGTTCTATTACAAACACAAAATACAAATATTATCTTGAAAAAGCAATGTAATAGTTGCCCTTTAAAGTTACAACCTTGAAGATCTCTGTGGAGCTGGGTTCCTGGCCACCTGAAGAATGTCCAATATTCAGTCTCCTGAAATATTAGCTCTGCTTTTGGTCCCCACTAACTACAATGGAAAATGTCTCTTTAACTGTTCCACTATATTCATCAAACTGTATCTGTCTGCTGTAAATGCTAAAAAAGGATAAGAATAGAATAAAGTCAGCTGTCAACCTGCTGTGGCTGAAAAGACCCTATGAAAACCAAAACAGTGCAGTTGCAGGCTCGAAAGTCAAAACAATAAGTTGAATATTGCTATAAAGCTCTGTAGAACTGAGGAAAACTGCAGAGTTGTAATTAAGTAATACTTCTCTGTGGGTTCATCGCTGAGTGACCTCTGTCACATACAAATGTTAATAAAATAAATCATTATAGCAGCTTTAACTTTTTTAATTTCTTCACCTCAATCCTGTTGATTAACATTCTGACCTGTATATGTATATGTGTGTATTTGTACATGCGAGGTCTTAAAGTTATGTGTTTTATGTAAAATGTGGAGAGAAGTATACTATCGTGGATGTGGTAACTTCAGTTCTACTTCACGTTCTCTGATTTTTGGCGATCCATAAACTGTCCAACAATTAAAACTTTTCCTTGTCAAGTTCCCTTCCCTTTTCAAGATGCTGTGAGACAGAGTGAGTCAGTGAGTCTCTTGATACTGTGATGTGTTGTAGCAGAGAGAGAGAGAGAGAGAGAGAGAGAGAGACACCGCCATGGATCAGACCCTATCATAGCTTCCCTTCTGTCGACCCATTATCTTTCTCCCTCATGCTCCTCTTCCCTTTTCTCCCCTTTCCCTCCCATCGCCTTCCTCTGGATGTTATCTCCAGCCGCTTATGCCCTAATACCCCAATTGTTGTAATGTAAAAACAATAATTAGCAATCCCAAGCGAGACTGAGGGGCGAATTTAACTGCTTTCTTCTGATGTGTTTTCCCCCCTTTTTTCTCTTTATCTCACCCTCCTTTTTTCATGAGAGCAAAACGAAGTGGTGGTGGGGGGGTTCAGGGAGGTATTGGCAAAGCCTCTTTAAACTCTCTGGTATTATGGAGGATTATTTTGTGCCGAGATCCTGGCTTGTGTGTCGGTTTTTCCCCCTCCTTTTCTCTTCCTGGTTGTGGCAGACACGCTAGGTAAACAGTTTGTGTCACACTTGATTGCGTTTGAGAAATTAAAAAACATGAATGACAATAGGCCAGCGCTGGGGATGAGGACTGGGGGGACACTGACACCATAAGACCCTGGCTCTTTGGGGACCCCTGGTACGCCGTATGACAGAGCGGCCCTCGCAGCCACAACAATACAAGACCTCGTCCTTCAGAGAACACTGCTCGCTCCCAGTCTCTGAGTCTATCAGCACTGGGCCATCTGGGCCTTCTCTCTCTTCTTCCTGCTACTCTTCCTCGTCTTCCTCCATGACTCCTTTTGGAGCGGCGGTGTGTTTTAATCTGGCTCAATTATTCAAGTGTTTACAAGCACAAACACTCTGCCAGGTTGGCGGTGTGTTTGTGTGTGAGAGTGTTTTCTAGACATAGTCCTCTTGTGATTCACATACAGTCTGTGTATACACACATAGACAGTTCAACATCTGCGTGTGTCACTGAAATCAGAAGTTATAATAAAGCCAGCCATTTACAGTATACACTGAATAAAGCTCAACTGAGGGAAATGTTGCTTCTCAGCTTCTCTCTGTGTTGACGTATAGATCAGTAGTGCTGTTATAACGCACAACTTATGTGTTGAGGATTGATGCAGTGTAGTTAGGATCCATCCCTATAGAGGGCAGTGTTATACTACAAAATAAAACTGGTCTAAACATGTTTTCAAAGACAACATCGAGCACTGGAACTACAGAAAGGTGTGACTCTGCAGTGCTCAATATTGACAACCTGTAAATATTTCTCCAGAGTTGTTTGTTGCTAATGACTTCAGCTCTAAAGAGCACCAATCACAAGCAGTTCATTAAAGGTGATTGAAAGTTAAAGAGGTTATTTGTGTTTTGCTTTTCTCTTTTGCACATTTAAGTTGTAAACTCTTTTTGTAAAATGTCAAGTGTTGTACAAATGTGGTTATAGACAAATTAAGTTATGTGTCCAATTCTAAATCAAACTAAACACAAAAAATACTGTAGCTTTAAAGCTAAAACTACTGCCAAAGTCAAACCTAAAGTGTAATGTAAATGTCATATTAAATTAGAGCTGTGAATACCTATCTTAGCTACTGTAAAACAAAGCAAAAACTAAAATCTAGTTAGATTTAAACTTTCAACTCTTAAAGTTTAACTTAAAATGTAACCTCAAGCTAACTCTAAAGCTAAAAAATAGCTTACAGCTAAAAAGAAAGCTATACACTTCAAGGTAAAGCTTACAGTAATATACATCTTGATCTTAAATTAAAGCAGAAACATGTATGTAAACCTGAGCTTAAGCTTAAAATGAAGTGAAAGTAATGCAAAAGTTAGTAAACTTAACTTCCAGCTTTAGGCAGAAGGCAAAAACCTGGTCACCTGGAATTTTGTGAAATGAGCGCTCTGCCTTGTGCTTTGCATGTGAAAGCTGAGAGAGAATTACTGTCTGTCTCTACCACACAAAAGGATTGAGTGAGCTCAGACTTGATACAAAAAAGCAGCCCTGTGACACTGAAATGCTGCCATGGTATGCAGAAGTGTCAGGGTAGAGAACACAAACTCCAAGGACACGCATATTCATGCTACACTGCGGAAAACATGACCTAATCTTCATTATTACAGAAAGTTATTTCAGTTGCCTAACCTAACACTGGACTGAAATTGTCACCTAGCCTGTTTAATTGTAAAACACATCACAGTATCATGAAATCATTCATATAGTATTTGAAATCTTCACATTATTCATTGGCGTATCTGTGTAATCTGCATTTCAGAGTTCAATCTACATTTCACAACAAAAACTGTGATTACTGTTGCAGGAGGCTGTAGTATTTCAAACTAGTTTGTGTCGGCCACAGAGACCTATGCCCCGTTTCATTTCCTTCAGTCTTTACTTTGTGTAAAAGCATTTACTTGTGGCTGGCCAGAGCCACAGAGACTAGCTTAAAGCCAAACACGGGCACTAACCCATTTATCACCGTGGGCGTTTGTGTTACAATCAATCATGTTTAATTCAATAGGCCTCACTTTGCTAAATCAAATCTGGAGTTTAGGATACGAGTTTGTGTTTACTCTAGCAGCACTTTTTTTACGATTATTTGCATTTGACAATTTAGCAGGAGTAAACTTGAGACAGGATCCACCCAAACTGTCACACATCGCGCCTCTGTCGAGGGACCAACCTACACCGGCCTGCCTGCAGCATGCAGGCCTCCCCTAATACATAATCTGTTGATACACTGTCACCGCAAGGAGCACAGCCAACCCCACGGAGACACCACCGAAATTCATTAATCTAATTAAATATGTCGTATTGCCCAAATGAGACGCTGGTATGGCTTTGCTGCAGGATAAGTGCAAAGTAAAGCTGGGTCCCACAAGAGTAGCATACAGCCCGACGTGCGCTAACGCTACTGCGCTTCATTACACTCTTAATTACCTATTGTTTCTAACTAGTTGGTGGCGTTTTAATGAGAATCTACAGGCAGTTAAATGTAATCTAAATTTTCTAATCTACTGGTCCATTACCAAGGAGTCAAAATGTTATTGGTTTTGTGAGTAATCAGACTTTTAAATGGTGCTGATATCACTCCCGGAGGGCAAGGAGTGGGTTTCGACTGTGTAATTGAATTCTGTTTTTTTTTTTCTTCTTTTTCAGGGAGCTGAGAGGAAGATTTTTTTGTTGCGGCTGGTCGCTTGGGTCGAGGAGCATGTCTTCGGTTCCGGTTGGATCACAAGGTTTTTTCCGCTCATGGGTCACCATGGCGACCCCTTCAAGAAAATGTGTGCGTGTGTCTGCAGAATGTGTGTACATGTGTTTATGTGGGATGTGAATATTTGTGTGAGCGTGCATTGTTGTGTGTGTTTCTGTGTGTTTGTGCCCCAGTCAGCCTCAGTGCTCTGCTGTGCTGTCACCTGCAGCCAGATAAGCCAAAGGATTTATCACCCAGTGAATTGCCTTTGAGTGGTGGATAAAATGGCTCCAATACATTCTCATATGAAAACGCTGCGAGGTTAATGAGAGCCAAATTCACAGAGGGCTAAATCTATTAGGTTTTCATGGATGGAATCAATCAACATGCACCACACTGGCTGATTTGTCATATTGAAGCATTGCCCGTTTGAATTCCAAAACACAATCCTCCTCACGGAATGATTCACTTTGATTTTGATTGCCTCTTCATCAAGAAGATGACAGCTATGAACTAATTTTCTTTTCTATCATGTTACACACTTATTAGCTCCGGCTGTCCTTGGCAGATGACTGATTCTCTCCTTTTATAGAGCTACAGTTGGATTTTCCTCAGGTCTGTTCAAACAGTCACTATGTTCCTGTATTCTTTTTTTTAAATCAAATTATTTAGTTTTCAGGATTTTCATTTGCATAAAGGATTATCCCTTGACTAATTCAATGTGCTTGTGCATGTGCATTGCAGATGGATTTTCCTGATACTGAGTGTTGTTGCTTATAGTGGTTATACCTTTACATCCCAATTGTAGACTGTGGAGTTAAAGGAACAGTTCAACATTTTTGGTAAATTTGGTCATTTGCTTGGTTGCTGACAGTAAATGTAAATATGAAGCTAGTCTCGCATTGCCAGACCTTCCTCCACAGCGATGCAGAGGAGGGTCTGGCTAGTCCACACAGCATTCTGGGATGGGAGAAAAACGTGCTCTGGTTTATTGGCATTTCTTTAAACCAATCACAATCATCTTGGGCAGGTCGAACATGTGTACGTTCAAAAGTTGTTTTAGTCGTCCAACAGAAAACTCAGATTGGACAGATAGTCTAGCTAGCTGTCTGGATTTACCCTGCAGAGATCTGAGGAGCAGTTAACCATAGTCCTCACAAATCCACCAGAGGTTAGAATGCTCCGTCACTCTCCCCACTCTCCCCACACGCACACACACTACTTACCGGCTTTGCTATTCACTTAAAGATATACACTAGAACGACGCAGACACGCCAGTGCACAAGTAGAAATCCTCACACCAGTGTAGGCCACCTACGTATAGGCTGTGTAAAAATGACACATTGTGGTGTTGTTTTTTTGGGAGGGTGTTATTTCTTGGCCGGGTGCAGTAACTTCTCGAAGTCTCAGACAGTTGTCTCACAGTGACGATAAAACTGCAGCTACGAGGGGGGCTATGTGAGTGGTAGCGATCTTCTCATCTAACTCTGGGCAAGAAAGCAAATAAGCGGATTTCTCAAAATGTCGAAGCATTCCTTTAACAGAAAGCCTAACAGAGAAATTGAGAGTCCAGTATCTGACTAACTCAAAAGAAACATCCTGTTTGGTGGCCAAAATTGTACTGACGCTTTTGTGTCTGGTGAGCCAAAAGGTTCATGTGCTGATACCAGAGTTGATAAAGGATTTCCAGCAGCTCAAGTCTCCACTGGATTTTCAGATCTTTCTTCAATAGCTCTTTTCAGAAGGCACCGTGTACAGTATGAGGGAGCTGGCATCACTTTATTCTCTCTGTGTTGATGCTGTGATGCTCCACCGGAAGGAAATGTCTAATCATTGCGGAGGAAATAAAAAACAGAAAGACACATTTGTCTTGGGCAGCTTGTACCTTTCTCTCAGCGCAGTGATGGATGACAACCTTGGTGATGAGTGTGTGTGTTTGTCTATCGCAGCGCTGCAAAGTGACCAGGGACAGGCGCCAACAGAAAAAGGCCCTGTACCCCAACTAATGAGCAGCATTATTCAAATAGAGTCTTTGTTGTCAGTGCACTGCGCTGTAGTCTGCATCGCCTGATGCACCACTTCCTCATTTTGATGCTCTATCAGTTTATCGCCTATTGAAATGCATGTGGGAAATAAGGCACCTTGAAACTGTTGGTAGTTCAGATTTCACTTACTCTACTGTATGCACATCATCCTGCAGGTGACCATACTGTATGATAGTGATCATCTAATTAACATTCTCATCTTCTATAAAAAAAAATACAAATAAAGGAGTCATTTTTTTGCACTGTAGCCCCAGAGGATTCAGATGAAAGCTGTTTCACTGGAGGATTACCCTCCGTGCTGCCAATACATGGTGTCACACAGGATCAGACAGTAGGTGGGCACTGTGCACAAAAAAGACTGCAAACACAATGTCAACAAATAGAGATATATCACCCAGTTTGTCTATCACACTGTGGAGTCACATGAAAAAAGAAAAAAACAACAACGAGGAGAGGAGCTTTCAAGGCCTACACCAGCTGACAGGAGGAGCGGCGGTGAATAAGGGAAGGGGAGATAGGAGTCAAAAGAGAAAAATCAGCCTTTCTACAAAGAAGGACGGGAGGAAAAAAAAAGGCAGGGTGTTGGAGGAAGCTCCTCCGACCGAGCCCATCTCCGGCTGTCACAAATCATTTCTGCTCGGGAAGTGAGGGGAGGCGAAATGTCAAAATATTTGAATAAATTCCACAGAAGCCTGTTGAGAGTGGGGCGGTGCAGTGAGAGGGGTATTGTTGGCGCAAATGGGGTGGAGAGGGGATGAGAGGGTTGGGGAATAAAAAGGTTGGGGGGGGGGAGGGGCAGTAGCGAAGGGGGGGTTTGCATGTGAAATAGCCTTCACAAGCCTGAAGAGGAACACAAGCTAAATGGAAATCAAAGGTTTGGCCACTGCAGTGATATTTTTGCTCATTTTAAACAACTTCCTCCCTTGGTTTAGATTACTCATAATGACACTGACAATAGCAGCAATGCAGATACGCTTTGCACTCTTACGGCTTCTGTCTACTGTATACAGCACGGTTCCTGATTATTATTTTTTTTTTTTACACCACTAGAGTCACCTTGCTTTCACCTTACATACCAATCTGTACATATGTTACCTGCCTATATTTTTCACACCAACTGCATATGGTAATGTTAAGCTGCAATATGTTGTTTTCACATGCTGTGGCATTGATTTCAAAAATGTTTTTACTTTACTTCATCTTTTCCATTTAGTTTTGATTGAATATATTTTCTATATTTGGTATATGTTCATGTCATATGAACACTGTACTGCTGTATCTTTACCTTATTTCTTTGCACATCCTAAAACTGCAGTAATCCATACTGATTGCTCTCAAATTTTCATCCACATATTTCTAATTAAAACCTCTTTTTATTGGCATTGTTAGGAGTTGTTAATTTTATTAGGACAATGCACATTAATCAACATTTCTGTAAATGCACCAGTGTTAGCCAGACAGCTAACTGTAGTCCTGGTTACCTAGCATGCATGTCTTTATAGACATAATTCCCATACATCAGATTGTTACTTGAAGCACCGCTTCTGCCCAACACTGTTCATTAACCCTGATATAAGATAACCCTGATTCATTAGGGTTAACTCAGGCTAAGGGAGTAACAATTATAATAGAAAGGCTAAGGTTACAAATTGGGAATGGAGTTTGAATGAAAGACATTGACATTAGTCATTAATTATGTTTATACAGTTATGAATGCTTCATGTTACTTTACTAACTTTTGCATTTCATAAAGCTGGCACAATTGATTTACCATTGCAGATCACATCTCGTACATCGTTTGAGTCTTCTCTCAGGTCTGACCTCCATCAGAATCTCTGACATCTGACTCCATTTCCAAAATCTGACAATGCCATTTAGCAGAACGGTTTGAATATATCTGACTGATTGCAAAACTTCTCCGGCTTTTTTGTCCTAATGACAGAATCTGCAAATATAATTACTGCTGCAAGAAAACCCAGCCAGAGATAGCGGAGAGAAGCTGTCATCTGCCATTGTTTTCCACTCGGTGTCCTCCAACTGAACTTCACCGACCGACAGTTTAATTGGTTTCAGGGAATCGGGTGTGAAGAGGAGTCATGACCCTGATCTTTCTCCCTGATAAATGATTTTTTTTTCTTTACCAACTAAACATGCAAATATGCAAACTGGTGTGTGTATGTGTGTTAGAGAGTTGAGAGGGAGGTAAACAGATACAGATTGTCTCATTTTATTGTGTGTTTAGTGGCTGATTAGAGGCCTAATTAAATCCAGTGTTAGCGAGTTCAGAGGCAAACAGAGGAGACACTGACCCTGCGACTTCTAATGCACCCCGGGGATCATCTGAACAAAGAGAGGAGATGCACACAGGCTGATAGAGTACATGCATTTTGAGACTTTGAACAAACAAGCATCATCATACCTTTATCATCAGAACTCTTCACCTTGCATGATAAATATTAATAGGAAGGCAAGGGGAAATTAAGCAAAACTAAATATTACCTCATGATGATGTTGGCTTCAGTTCAGGCCTGCAAGGTAAAAAGCACAGCAACACAAACACTAAATATATAAGCATTCGTAAAAATGTCACAATCTTGTCTTAGACTAACTGCTCACGGTGCAAGCTAAGGTCTAAAAGTCACTGGATGTTCAATTAGTCCTTCTAAAACTCTGCAGAAATGTGTGACAAAACATTTTGGGTTCAGCTAAACTTTCTGCTGTCAGGAGCCATCAACGGCTCATCACATTATTAACATATGTCCTTCTGTTGTGTGGATGTAACAGATGTTCATTTCAGAGCAACACTGTATTATGGGAATATTGAGATTCTTGAAGTTTGTGCCATAATAGTCGACTCTATGCTGCATGTAAAACAGCACTGTCACTAAAGACTTAAGCCTTTTTCACATATGAACTCTGGACAATGTCTGAAGTATCAGGTCCCGACATAGTCACACCAGGATTTTTTGTGTCAGATGCATTCTTACTTAAGGCTCGGATATACTCCGGAAGGGACACACATGAAAACGTTTATCATTATTTTAATACATTGCTTATTCAGTCTTACAGTTTTACATTTGCACTCAACCCTGTCTCCTTTTACTGAATGATTAACAGCAAAGTAAATCTTCACGTGAGAACAACTGCACCACCAACTCCCACTCCACTCTCTGACAACTCTCTGTTGTCAATCATATGCAACCCTCTCAGTCACAGGTACTTCACACTTTAACTGCCCATACAGGTTTTGCACTGCTGACATGCCTAAATGCATAAAACATGTTGGACTCTCAGATATATTTAAATGTATGTGAATAATAAATACCCTGCCATCTTGAAGTCATGTTTATAATGGCACTGACCACAGACCTGTCTGAGGTAAATTATGCTGTACTATAACTTATGACGATCCGTTTATAAATCACAAGCACTACAACTCCTTAGTGTAGGCAAAGTCCCACAGTGCATAAACTAGGACAATACACATGATGCATTGCTACGTGTTTTTTGTCCATTAAAATAGAAGGTTAGCTACAGTACAAGGCTGCCTACCACTGCCTCAATCTAAACCAAGATGGGCAGGCATGCCTCGATATTCCCAGAGCCTCATGAGACTTTTCCCTATGTGGCCTGACCGTGCTGCAGCTGGGAGAAAAGCATACTGTTCTATACAAGCAATAACCAGCTCCTCAGCCTCTATGCAAAAAGGAAGGAGAGCAGCAGATTTGTTATTTAACTGGCTTTTCGACAGCTGGGGCATAGCAGAGGGACAGAACGTGTGCGAGTGCATGGATGTGTGCGTGAGTGACACGGAAAGAAAAAGAAAAAGTGTGCGTGTGTCTCTGTGTGTGTGCATACACATGTAGCTGTGTGTGCGCTTACGCGTGTGTCCATCCCCATTTGCATTTGTGGGAGCTTGGCCATGTGCATATGTATGTGTGGCACAGTGGACCAGAACAGAGCTCTGACAGTAGCAGGGCTGCTGCTCGCTGATGCCTGCCTGGAGGAGCCGACAGCGGCCCGGCCTGTCAATCACCGAGCATGCCCACTGCCCCTCATTCGCATCATCCTATCTTGTTAACTCTAAATCTGGCTGGGCACTGTTTATACACTCTGTGTGTCTTTGTATGTGTTTGTGTGTGTGTGTGTGGGGGGGTGCATCCTTTTCTCTGATGTGTTTCTGTGTTGTGGTCTTAGCTGCATGGGTCTGTTTCAGACAGAGATCAATCAAGACAAAGAATGATGAAAAACTGGTACAGGGATTGCTTGAAGAGTTCATCCTTTTTTTGTAGAAACGTCCAAGCAGTGGATTTAATGCATTGATGCCAAAGTGTAACTTATTATTCAACATATTTTAGAATCATAAAGTCTTACAATCAAAGCACCTTGCAAGTCATAGTCATGCCTCCTATCAAAAAAAGACACTGATTTAGTCACACTGGGGTGTATTTTCTTTTTTTTTTTTATCTCTAAAGCGGCCCACAGTCTCTATGATAGGCCAAGTATTGTTTCCATTGGGAGAAAAAGAGCAAGAGCTCTTGTAGTCAAAGGTAATTATCTCCTCCTGTCACCCACAATGGATGCCAGCTAATGAGAGCTGAACTCATGATTGGTTGCCCGCGGGTCTGTGGAGATGATCGGCTCTTTTGGTTTTGACAATAGAGCCTCGTAGCACTGCAGAGACAGAGTGACCGGACAAGTCATTCATCTAAGCAAATGCCAGCCAAAATGTGACCACCACTGTACACACACAAACACACAAACACACACACAACAAACACACACACAAACACACACAAACACACACACACACACACACACACACACACACACACACACACACACACACACACACACACACACACACACACACACACACACACACACACACACACACACACACAAGATCCATTAGGCTCTTAATTATCAGCCCCATACCCCCTGTGGGTGTGTGTGTGTGTGTGTGTGTGTGTGTGTGTGTGTGTGTGTGTGTTCTTGTTTAACTATATTCGTTGGGTCCAAAAACCGGGAATACAGTATACTTGTGGGGTCCCGACAGCTTTGTGGGGCCAAAATGCTGGACCCCACAACTTTAAAGGGCTGTTTGAGGGTTAAGACTTGGTTTTAGGATTAGGGCTAGAATTAGGTTATGGTTATGGTTAGGGTAAGGGTTAAGGTTAGGCATTTAGTTGTGATGGTTAAGGTTAGGGTAAGGGGCTAGGGAATGCATTATGTCAATGATGGGTCCCCACAAAGATAGTGCCATGCACTACACTCACCTAAAGGATTATTAGGAACACCATACTAATACCGTGTTTGACCCTATCCTATCAACATTTCTAAAGAATGCTTCCAGCACCTTGTTGAATCAATGACACAAAGAATGAAGGCAGTTCTGAAGGCGAAAGGGATCCCCCACACCATTACACCCCCACCACCACCAGCCTGCACAGTGGTATAAGGCATGACGGATCCATGTTCTCATTCTGTTTACGCCAAATTCTGACTCTACCATCTGAATGTCTCAACAGAAATTGAGACTCATCAGACCAGGCAACATTTTTACAGTCTTTAACTGACCAATTTTGGTGAGCTCGTGCAAATTGTAGCCTCATTTTCCTATTTTTAGTGGAGATGAGTGGTCCCCGGTGGGGTCTTCTGCTGGTGTAGCCCATCCACCTCAAGGTTGTGCGTGTTGTGGCTTCACAAATGCTTTGCTGCATACCTCGGTTGTAACGAGTGGTTATTTGAGTCAAAGTTGATTTTCTATCAGCTGGAATCAGTAAGCCCATTCTTCTCTGACCTCTAGCATCAACAAGGCATTTTCGCCCCCCAGGACTGCAGCATCCTGGATGTTTTTCCTTTTTCAGACCATTCATTGTAAACCCTAGAAATGGTTGTGTGTTAAAATCCCAGTAACTGAGCAGATTGTGAAATACTCAGACCAGGATGTCTGGCACCAACAACCATGCCACACTCAAAGTTGCTTAGATCACCTTTCTTTCTCGTTCTGACATTCAGTTTGGACTTCAGGAGATTGTCTAGACCAGGACCACACCCCTAAACGCACTGAAGCAGTTGCCATGTGATTGGTTGATTAGATAATTTCATTAATGTCAAATTAAACAGGTGTTCCTAATAATCCTTTAGGTCATTGTATGTGTGTGTGTGTGTGTGTGTGTGTGTGTGTGTGTGTGTGTGTAAGAATCTGTGAATTTGAGATTGTGTCTATTGTGTGCATTTATTTTGGAATACTTTCACTAGAGCTAATAGTAGAAATAAAAAAAGAAAGAAAGAAACTACATGGGCTGAGCATTCAGTACTCAAGTCATAGTACAGAATAATGTAATGTTTTAAAACTGTATCATACCAGCATTACTGGTGTAAATGTCCACACATTTTCAATTGTAAACTTAGCAGAACTCTTCACACTCTGATGTGGTCTGTTAATTACTGCCTTGAGGCCTGAAATAAAACCCAATTTAATCTTGTTCTCATTTTATTTTGAATAATCCCAATAGAAATAAGTGTGGTTGGACACAAACAATGATTTTACTGTGTACTGTACAGTACCAGACTATAAAATGTACAATGGCATAAATGTGAATTTGAAAGACTTGTCGAATTATATACCTCTAAAATAAAATGACCTTGCCAGATGTTATTTGTAATTATTACAGAGGACTAGCCACATTTTCACCTTGGTATTAAAAAAGGTAATTTAATAATTTCCATCTAATCAAAAAAAAAAAACATTCCTCTTACAGTATTTCTATTACAAATTCACTGACAGAGACCTAAAACAGCCAATCCCACTTTAATGAAATACGGGTCAACCCCCCCCCCCCCCACCCTTTTTCTTAGTTTAAAAGTTCTCCCAGTTCCTTAGCATATGACATACATTGGTCTCAGCTGATTTGTTAATAGTTTTTAAGAGGACACTCTTGAACTTTTAGCTATTTAGTTTTGCATACAGGTCTAAAGTATAATTTTCCACTATCTTGTTTTAAAAAAACAATACAAAGTTGTTGGTCTTCTATGTACTCGAATCACAGTAGACACGGTTACGTGCGCTAATGGGGATGGAGGGAAGAGGCTGCAGAGGAGAGGCTTTTAGCACATGGAAAACTTTCACTTAGACTGCTAGCTACAAAACAAACTTTATTATCTGAGAAAATGGTAATTGTTTACAACCATTAATATGAATTCACCACTAGAAATACCATTACAGCATGCATATTCAGATTAGCATTATTTATTGATTTAACTAAACTATCTGCATTTTATATTTGTTAATAATAAAAGTGGAATCATGAAAGCAAGCAAAAACATTTAAAGGTCCTATGGCATGAAAATTTTGAAAATGAATGAAAAACTTTATGAGTTTTTTTTTAACATTAATATGCGTTCCCCCAGCCTGCCTATGGTCCCCCATTCGCTAGAAATGGTGATAGGTGTAAACCGAGCCCTGGGTATCCTGCTCTGCCTTTGAGAAAATGAAAGCTTGGATGGGCCGATCTGGAATCTGCTCCTTATGAGGTCATAAGGAGCAAGGTTACCTCCCAGTTGGTCAAGGCCACACCCCCACCCTCCACCTTGCCCCCCTCTCTCCTCCTCAATAGCATTTAAAGCTACAGACAGAAATGGCACATCCTAAGGAAAGCTCATTGTGGGACTGGCTCTAGTGGCTGTAATTCTGCACCAAGGCTGAATTTCGGGAAAGAGACTTTAGATACAGTATTAGGGGACCACTAAGGTCTATATAAAAGAGACTTCAGATACAGTATTAGGGGACCACTAAGGCCTATATAAAAGAGACTTCAGATACAGTATTAGGGGACCACTAAGGCCCTATATAAAGAGACTTCAGATACAGTATTAGGGGACCACTAAGGCTCTATATAAAAGAGACTTCAGATACAGTATTAGGGGACCACTAAGGT
The DNA here is from genome assembly GCF_010015445.1 of Perca fluviatilis. Lineage (NCBI taxonomy): Eukaryota > Metazoa > Chordata > Actinopteri > Perciformes > Percidae > Perca > Perca fluviatilis. Next base: position 2,641,661 of record NC_053118.1, on the reverse strand, counting down.
CTATATAAAAGATACTTCAGATACAGTATTAGGGGACCACTAAGGCCTATATAAAAGAGACTTCAGATACAGTATTAGGGGACCACTAAGGCCTATATAAAAGAGACTTCAGATACAGTATTAGGGGACCACTAAGGCCTGTATAAAAGAGACTTCAGATACAGTATTAGGGGACCACTAAGGCCTATATAAAAAGAGACTTCAGATACAGTATACGGGGACCACTAAGGCCTATATAAAAGAGACTTCAGATACAGTATTAGGGGACCACTAAGGCCTATATAAAGGAGACTTCAGATACAGTATTAGGGGACCACTAAGGCCTATATAAAAAGAGACTTCAGATACAGTATTAGGGGACCACTAAGGCCTATATAAAAGAGACTTCAGATACAGTATTAGGGGACCACTAAGGCCTATATAAAAGAGACTTCAGATACAGTATTAGGGGACCACTAAGGTCTATATATAAAAGAGACTTCAGATACAGTATTAGGGGACCACTAAGGTCTATATAAAAGAGACTTCAGATACAGTATTATGGGACCATTAAGGCCTATATAAAAGAGACTTCAGATACAGTATTAGGGGACCACTAAGGTCTATATAAAAGATACTTCAGATACAGTATTAGGGGACCACTAAGGCCTATATAAAAGAGACTTCAGATACAGTATTAGGGGACCACTAAGGCCTATATAAAAGAGACTTCAGATACAGTATTAGGGGACCACTAAGGCCTGTATAAAAGAGACTTCAGATACAGTATTATGGGGACCACTAAGGCCTATATAAAAGAGACTTCAGATACAGTATTAGGGGACCACTAAGGCCTATATAAAAGAGACTTCAGATACAGTATTAGGGGACCACTAAGGCCTATATAAAAGAGACTTCAGATACAGTATTAGGGGACCACTAAGGTCTATATAAAAGATACTTCAGATACAGTATTAGGGGACCACTAAGGCCTATATAAAAGAGACTTCAGATACAGTATTAGGGGACCACTAAGGCCTATATAAAAGAGACTTCAGATACAGTATTAGGGGACCACTAAGGCCTGTATAAAAGAGACTTCAGATACAGTATTAGGGGACCACTAAGGCCTATATAAAAGAGACTTCAGATACAGTATTAGGGGACCACTAAGGCCTATATAAAAGAGACTTCAGATACAGTATTAGGGGACCACTAAGGCCTATATAAAAGCATCCAAAAAGCAGCATGTCATGGGACCTTTAATGACCCATTTGGCAAGTAAGAAATGTTTTCCAATACTTGCAACACAATTACAATAAGATATACTGTATGTGAATATGTTTGAAGAGAAATCCAGCCGCTAATGGTCCTTCCCAATTCCTGTACACGAGTATTCTCTCATGGTGTCTCAAGCTGGCTGAGTTTAAGATTCATGAATGCCAAGATCTGTGTACTTTGTGAAACATCCATATGACAAAGGATGTTACTTTTACAATCCCAGGAAAACACAATTCTTCTTAAGCCACCACTAACTCCGCACAAATTGCTTTAACCTTTGCAGGACACCGCTGTGGCTTTGGCTCTTTGTATTTATGGGTATTGGAGTGTTTCCAAAACAGTAAAGGCATTGCCATCTCTTCCCTGCAGCGCCTGCGCCTTTATCAGCTCAAACAGCTGTTGTGAGACTTTCTAGGATCTGTTACGAAATACACCAGCAGCTGTTGTGCGAGGCTTCCTTACTTTTTGGCCAGCGCAAATAACTGCAGGGCCATATTTGGTAAAAGTTGTGAACGGAATGTGATGTCTGATGTAATCGCTTGAGGTCAGCATGATATGTGATGTGGTACCAAGTATTGTGATTGGTTGAGACATGACGCAGTCCTTTTCTTCAATGTATAAAAGCAGCAGGCAAAAGCCTAGAAAGCCTTCAATTATTTTTGCAGATGTACCTCAGATCTTTTGTTTGAATGAAAAGATCTGTTTCCAGGAATCTTTTTCAAATCAAATCTCGACATCAGCAAAGAGACAACACTGGCTGTATCTCATGTCCCTCATTTGTAAGCTCCTCGTTCCTCGGCTGAACCGAAAGTTTTTCCGTCCCTCTTCCATGAAGGCCGTCTCAAAGCCAAACAGCTGACAAATTCATGTGATGCATCAGAGGAATCAGAGGAAAGGACGATCCCTAAAACTTATTAGCTTGTTTCCTCTCTCCTCCCATGATTTCCTTGCGTCTCTCCTGTGCTTCCTCGGTGGACGGATCAAGACGTGAGGAAGTGAAGCAAGTGGAGGAGCCGGGGATGCAATTTAGGCAAAGTGAGAAGGACCCACTGTTTTTTTTCTTGAGAGATTATAGATTTTGCTTCATGATCTCTTCTTTTGCTGGCTCCAACTGAAATGTAAAAATGTGCCAAAGCTACCACCAAGAATAACCTCAAAGACCTGCACTGAGATAAATTCTGCAACCAGGGTGTTTGTCTATCAACTCAGAATGGATTTAGGTAAACTTGAAGCTTTGCTTGAAACTACACTTGCTTGACAGACAGCTGTTTGTATACTTGTAACATACTGTGACGTCCGTGTCTGCTGTGGGTGGAGGGTTTTGATGGGGATGAGGGAAGAGGCTGCAGAGGAGAGGCTTTTAGCAAATGGAAACTTTCACTTACACTGCTAGCTACAAAACAAACTATTATCTGAGAAAATGGTAATTGTTTACACCCATTAAAATGAATGCACCACTAGAAATACCATTACAGCATGCATATTCAGATTATAATTATTTATTGATTTAAATAAACTATCTGCATTTAAAGATATTGGTTAACAGAGATTTTTGGAAGTCCAATTCGAGTCTCAAGTCTTTGAGGGGTTAGTTCAAGTCAAGTCTCAAGTCTTTTGCAACGAGTCCAAGTCAAGTCTCAAGTCTCTGGCCATCTGATCTGTCCCTAACACTGTATTGTTAAAGGTTATGAATTCAAAGCATGTCCTGTAGCTACCATCCATACAGTACAGTATCAAAATCAGTTGTAGGAGAACTTTATGGGGTCTACTTTACACATTCCTCTAGCCCTCGGACCTGGTGAAATATTAACCTAAGTCTGTCACATCATATGGATAAAACTATAAAGATAAAATGTGCCTGTTTCCAGCATTAGCACAACACTTTGTGATGGTTAGCTTGTTACATGTGACAATATATGCTAAATGTAACGTCTCTTTCATTAAAAAAAATGTCTAATGTCGAAGTGGAAATAAAGAGAATAGTGGCAGCGCCACACCAGTTACAGAACAACATGCCTCCAAATTACGCACAATAAGCAGTTTGAACTCACTGATGTAATGTCATTTATTTTCTAAGTGTTATTAGGCTTAATGAAACTGAGTCCAGCTTGAGGGAGACGTGACTAAGAGGAGGAGAGGTTAGGCGTCTCCACGGCAGGTGAAATAATGAAATAGTAAATAGGACTACAGTAACAGAGATATATGCAAAATTAAGACAGTCAAGACCGCCCAGTGTTTGGTAGACCGGGTACACCTTGTTCACTTAATAGCCTACAAATCATCCACGGGATCAATTACGCATCACATGAGTTTGCCCCCCCGACACAGCGTTTGTTCCTGGGGAGATGGATCCGTGCGTCCCGCCTCCTGTGCACCATGGGTGTCTGAGCCTCAGCAACTACTAACTATACAGATACAATGTGCCTGTTCCCAGCATTAGCACAACACTTTGCGATGGTTAGCTGGTTACCTGTGACGATACGACATACGTTTCCCCAATGTATATGCACCAATAAAAGAAAATAGAAATATGTACATGAATGAATTTATATTTAAAAAGCAATAATTGCATGAAAACAGGTTGTTGACGAGTCTCCAAGCTCGAGTCCGAGTCAAGTCTGAAGTCTTTGGGTCGAGTCTCAAGTCAAGTCTGAAGTCAGCCGTTTGTGCGACTTAAGTGCGACTCGAGTCCTCTGTTGGTTAATAATAAAAGTGGAATCATGAAAGCAAGCAAAAACATATGGACTCAGATTATGTCATTTGCAATCTACAGATTTTCATGTGATTGTAAAAAAGTGGAGGCCTTTATTTTGGAGACTGGGCTTTGACAATATTTTGATGAGAAATCCAACAAAGCCCTAATACCAGGTTGTGGTAATGTAGAAATTTGTTTTCTTGACAACCTTAATTTGTCCAAAAGTGACATTCAGATGGTTGTTTAATATGAACACCTGAAATGCTTTCACTTTCAAGGCACTGTCTAGGTCTGGCATTTTCTCGCTTCAGCTCACTAACCCTGTGGTTTGCTTTGCGGCGCTTCATAATGTGGCAAGGTGCGGTGGCTCCACAGGAGTAACCACCACCAGAATCTAACTATCCAACAACTCCACCTGGAGACTTTCACCCCAAGATATACTTTACTTCTACCTTAATACCCAGTTATACAAAGGCTGCACAGGTTTGTTAACTGAATTCGCAAGACAGAGACGTGGTTCCAAAAAGAAATTTATTGAAAATTAAAAATTGTTAAAGCCTGGATGTGCCTGAGAAGAGGGTGGTTAAAAATATAGGTGAATCAATTTAGGATAATCAAATTTAAGTAGAAAATAAAGAAATGTTTATTACAATGTTGACAATTAAAAAAAGGTAAACAATTACACTCCAAGTTAATTAAAATTACCAAATGAAAAGGGGAAGTGGGTAGAGGCCAGCTGTGGATAGGCAATCTAACTCAGGGGTGTATCAACTTACCCACCACATTTGCTCACTGCAATCGATAAGTCACTGCAAACCGGTTCACTGCAAATCGCGTCACTGCAAATCGTGTCCCAGTGCCATTATCACTACAAACTGTGCAGAGACCCACACTAGCGTGCCTAGCCTCCACCACAAGCTGGCTACTAGCTCCACTGAAAAGGAAACAAAGTAAAATATATAAAAACAACAGTTGGTCATAAATAAAATAAAAGCAGACCAAACTGGGAGAGCGCCGCCTGGTGGCCCTTTAACAAAGACATACTAATTGAGTCAAAATACTAAAAAAAACTAAACCAAAGCAAAACAGCAGCTGACAACCTATAAGTCAGAAAACATTTACACATTAAAAACAGGTTCACTAGTAATGCAATAACTTTTACTTTCAGTAGCCATTATAATTTGCTGCTGGTAATTCCTACTTTACACCATGTGCTCAGTAGGCCAAGAAAAATGTGTCTTAAAAGCATAACCCAGGGTTTCAATCTACTCACCTACCTAAATGGTCACAGAGAGGGTCCCATGTGGTGGCAACTGACAGGCAGAGAACACCCATAGACAGTATATAGAGAACACCAGAGGCAGCCATTCTTCTTCTTCTGGCTTTCCGGCAGACTAGAAGCCTTCTGGCAAATTGCTGCCTCTCACAGGACAGTTTAAGTAACATTGGAAAGTATTGTCCCATTCCGTGGAGTGGTCTTGTAGCAGAGATATAATCCATGACGGCTTCCACTATCTATATCTATATCTATAAATTGATATTCAGGGGGATTTAGTAAGGATCTCAATGTCATGTTCTGTATTCCCATGTGATATAGCGCGGTGAACAACTGTTCGCTTTCATTTTTGTATTGAAGACAGTCCAAACATACATGTTGAACAGTTTGATTCTGTTCGCAAGTTTAGCAATAAATTAGCAATAAAACTGTCCGGATGTTGATACTTTGTTGTACGGAAGTTATGCGGCTTTAATGCCATATACTGTCTATGTTTAATGCTCCTACGTAGCTCCTTCTTATTACACATCCATGCTTAGCTTTCACCAGACGTCTTAAAATCCTTCAATTCAGTCACTTATCTTGAACAAGACTGTCAAAATGTATGTTTTATAGTTTCTCTTTGGTCCTTCTCTTAATATTTTGATAATTATGTGACATTCCGCTAGTTAGTGCGGCAAAATTGCGGTTCTGCATATGTAATCGCGTTTATTTTCAGCAGACGACACGACCTTTGCCAAATGCATTTTGTTGTTTTAGTAAACACAACGTATCAAAATCTCCATAGCATACAAAATGTCGGTATTCACAGCATTATCTTCCAGATTATATGGTTCGTGAATGCATTGTCCGACTGTACTGGAAGGCATCACGAGGTAAACTGCAGCAGGAATGTGGTTTGGTGGTTGAAATGTACCGTTAAAGGGAAGAAGAGGATTGATCCTCATGAATGGATGTATCGATCTACGTTTACCGTAAATTGAAATTATGTCTCGTCCTCTTTGATTGCTCGATTTCGCAAAGCTAGCTACGGAAGCTAAAAGTTGTGTTTTGACAGCTCAGCTTGGCTGTAGGCTAGCTAGCGTTAGCTAGCTAGTTAAGTAACACTAGCTTATTTTTTTTAGGAACACAAACAACAAGGTGGAGGGGGGTAGCTAGCTCAACTCTGGCTAATGTCACTTCCCTAATAGTCATTTTTTTGTTTTTATTGAACTATGGTCTTCAGAAAGCAACAGTTTCTCCGTGGTAGTTTATGTTAATGTGACGTTAACGTTAATGGGGGTAACGTTTTATGAAATTCCTAGTCAGTAACCTTAAGCCAATGTTTTTGGACAATCTAACGTTAACGTTAGTTAGCTAGCTGCTACCTACATTTGCAAAATTAGCTAGCTAATTGTCCTCGTCACACAGAGAAAGCCAGAGAAGGGACAGACTTAATGCTAAACAGCAGCCTTATACTTAGTACGATTTTACCGTATGTGTAACTGTACCATTAACTATTGTTTTAACGTTATTTCAATGGTCATTAAAGCATTCATGCTAAAGTTTAACCAGTACAACAGTAACATTAGCTACATTAACAACTTTGATTTACTTTTATTCGTGTGTTGGCCCAGTATTTACAGTTTTTCTCAATCGCTTTGGCACAATCGTCGAATGACTATGAAACTTCGTCAAACTATATGACTAGCTATTAATATAAACATTAGGTCAGTTGTTGACATGACTATAGTCATTTATCATTTCTTTGGCACTAAATGCATTGAGTAACCCTTGCAGGTGAAAATAGTTTGCATTTATTTGCTATAGAATCATAATATTCTCAAATGCAGTTATACACATTACATGTTCATTATATAGCTAAATCCCTACATGCAAAATAAAGCAACCAACAATCCCAATAAACTGTCACACAATAGGTATGTGGTTTTGTTGTAAACGTTTTCAGATGAATAGACTTAGGGAACACTACCATTGTTTACAATTTACGCTAGAGGAACCAAACGCAAACGGGTGTCAGGTGAGTGCCATGGCTGGCATCAATATTACTCAGCTACCTAAATATACAATGTTAGCAACTGGACAATATTACAGAATGGGTAACTATCACCCTGTCAGAGTAGACTGTCATTTGACAAGATGTCTGCATTTTGACTGTCTTGGTCCAAGCAATGATAAAGGAACATTTTGTTTTGATGACAATGATTTATTTATCGATAGATTTATTTACATTTGAAACAATTATTACAGTTATTTTTGATTGAGTAATCTCCTTTTGCAGGTCACATAGAGTGATGTGTTGAAGGTACCACGTGGTGTGAGGATTGTACTTAGAGTTTTGACAATTGTAAGTTTTTTTTAGTAAATGTGCCAAATCGATTGAGAAAAACTGTAAAAGACCTGCCAACCCATTTGGGATTGATCACAGTGGTTCCAGTACTGTTTTGAATATTGCTGATGGCCCTGTTCTTTTGTTTACATCTGGACCACAGGTTGTCCCTTAAGGCCTTGCACATTTGCATTGCTTGTTGCAGCCTACGGCTGTGTAACGTTACCTGTTTGACTTATACTGGGAATAACTGGTCAACAAATTTAAATTAAGTTTAAATGCATTTTAACCAGTTTCAGCTGATTTCCCAGATGTGGTATATTATTTGGGAAAGCTTCCATTCATGTTCAGCTACTAATTTAGGTAGCACACATTCCTTCCCTTTAATCTATTATGACAAAAGAAAGAATTTTGTTGAGTTGTACTCCTTGACCTGCTGACTTGTGCTTGTCTCTGCCTAACATACAGGTCATGCATGCAGCCGGGCCTCTAGCCTGCGCTTTGTGCACCCCCAGCCCTTGAGCCACTGTCCTTCCAGTAGGTGGAGGCTCTTCCTCCTTCTAGCCTCCGTTCTCTCCACTGCCCCCGTCAGCCCCAGAGTTCCTTATGTTAACCCTCTTGAGCATGTTTTACTATATCTGTCTGCGGCGACGCTCCAGGAGTGGGACTCGAGGCGAGGCTCTGACCAGCCGGCGGGCTGTGGAGTCCGGCCAGCGGGCCGTGATGCCGGTCACTGTGGAGGTGGAGCAGTATGCCAAGGAGGTCCTGGACTTCAGCTCCCACTATGGCAGTGAGAATAGCATGTCCTACACCATGTGGAACCTGGCTGGGGTACCCAACGTCTTCCCCAGCTCAGGGGACTTCACTCAGACGGCTGTATTTAGAGCTTACGGGACATGGTGGGAACAATGTGCCAGTGCTCCGCCACCTTTCCGCCGCACCCCTAAAGGCTTCCATAGCCGGGATTATATCGAACTGGGCTTTGAGGAGCCTGTCTACCCTACAGCAGTAGATGTACTTGAGACTTATTACCCTGGAGCCATCGTCCAGATTCTGGCCTGCTCTCACAACCCCTTCTCCCAGAACCCACCTACTGATGTCAGGTAAGGACAACCATCTGTCCAAAATACCACCACTAGACATTCTCAGTGATCCAATTAGTTCAAGGTTCATTTTTTGTCATTCTACAACACAGGGTTGCACAACAAAATGCAAGTTTTAGTCCTTTTTATTTCAAGCTAAAAACAAAAGTTTTTTTTTTTTATGGTGGAGTACAGAGGATTAGTTTAGAAGTCTTACAGCTGGAGGAAAAAAGCTGCTCTGAAGTTTGTAGTTGATTAACACTACTAAGAAAATCATGCAATACCAGCAGTTGTGTGCAACTTTGAAGTAGAAGCCAGTCTTCTAGTTTTTGGAATGAATCCTGCTCTTACAAATTAATAGCTGACATTTGTATTCTTTATCAAATTGTCTTTCCTTTATTATTTTCCTTTGTTTGTAAAACACGTTGCTGTATTGTTATGGAAAAGTCCTCTATAATGTGTATGGTTTCTTAGGAATATTGTTTAAATTCCAAAAGCATCCAAGCAGAACCACACTGAAGTTTCTGCTATTCCACAGTGAAACCATAAGGCACAAATGTAAGCCTGAAGTTTTAGTGATTATAGTCTAAAGAGAAAACTGTAAGCAGGGTAGTATTTGACTCTGTTTTTCCAATCAGACATTGGAAAGCCAAAGCATATTAAAGCTGATATCTGTAAGGTGAACATTCTGTGTCACATGAGAACGTGGTATTTGATTGATAAGCAGACTGATTTTTAGCTTCTGATGACCCTGTGAGTTGCTGTGGGAAAAGTGGAACCGACCTCATCAAATCTGTATTAGCTATGAACCAGAAGGGAAGTTCAGAAGTAATTCAACGTTTATTACTCTGGCAGAGACGCACTCTCTAACAAGCCCAGAGGTGCATACAGTATTCATGCACAACACTGAAATGACAAATCCCAAGATATCCCAATTTGTAGTTTGTGGAATTGTGCCACATCTTTGTATTCCACAGAGAATAAGGTTTACAGTTAGTGACTAAGATATAGTATTTTTTTAGGGCACAGCTGCCAAGTTGCCAAGTAAAAATGATTTATATTTGAATATGTTTTTGGATATGTAATAAATGAATTTTCAGCAATCTCTTTTTTTATATCATAAATCATGACGTATTCATTAGACAATCATATAATTATAATGAACTCCAGTTCCTTGTGTGATTTGGAAAAATATAGATTACATATCATTTTTTTAAACATTAGGCTTGTTTGTCTTGCAACCGTAACACTAAGTAGGAAAACAATGTCATCATCCTACATAGAAATTATTTTTCAAATGTGATTAGCTGGTCTGGTGTCCGTGGAGAGAGCCTTAAGAGTAGTTTAATTTTGTATTAATCTAGAACAATCGGCATGCTTTAAAAGAGAAGAAAATCAAATCACAAAGATAAAACACAATCACATACAAATCAATCCGATTCCATCATAGAACATAAAAAGGATGAGTTGGAGAAGGAGCAGGCCGAAACCTAAAAGTCCTGCCACTACTTTACAATATCATATTATTACAGAAAAAAACAAATAGCAATGCATATACATACAACAATTCATATGAAGTCATACAATAACTTACCAAGTATTGTTTTCTTGAATCTATTTTTGAACTGTATAATATTATGCCTGTGTTTAATTTCATTGTTTAGACCATTCAACAATGCCAAAAGAGCATGGATTTGTAACCAGTGTCAAAATGAAGATATTGGGACCTTTACCAGTTGTCAGAAATGTAAAACTCCAACAGTCTATTAGAATCCTACTTTATAATCCTGCTGTAATCATGGTATAACTCCTATTCTCTGTAAGCAGTGTGGTCAGCAGAAGGGAGCTACAATAGTTCATTACTGCCCATCCATCATCCTTTACGAGTCAGTGGTTTTTTTCCGCAGAGTTCATTATACATTGGATTCAGTGCATGAGGCTCACAGAGCAAGCTTAGAAACACTAAGCAAACAGCCAACGATGTGAGACAAAAGTCAAGGAATGCCATCCTAATGGATTATGTGTTGTTATGAGCCATATTAAGCATCACAATGCCACTGTTGAGTGGAAATAAAAGACTGCACAGATCCAGTGGATGGTGTGCACAATACTACAGGTAGACTGGAGCCCAGAAATCAACAGTGTTATAGTCCCATTTTTAGGTTAAAAGAAATACCCTCCTGTTGTGGCTTTACACAGCTCTTTCTTTTGTCCAGGTGGGAGGTGCTGTGGTCAGGGGAGCCGACCAAGGTGCTGACACCCCAGGCGCGTCAGTTTTCCCCTAACATCAAGCATATCAACTTCCCCACCAACCTGCTGCGCCTGGAGGTCAACAGCTCTCTGCTGGACTACTATACCGAGCTGGACGCTGTTATTCTGCGTGGGGTAAAAGAAAGGCCCATGTTGGCGCTCTACAAGATGCCTCTCATTGACATCAATGACCTTAGTGACAGCGAGGATGAGCTGTCCGATGTGGGATGTTCATTCAGACAAGGAGACAGCAAGCACCAGAGGACAGGCAATGGCTACTTTGACAAACTGCCCTATGAGGTGATTACAGATGTGTACACTGAATCATTCAGGCCTGAGTGAAGGAGTAGATACACACCAGGACCACACAATTCAAGTTTTGCTTGCTACTCAAAAATGATTCTGTAACTCCTGTCCGGGATTAGAGGTTGGTTGAATAGTCTGTATAGTGAGGCCAAAACATTTCTATCGGCACCTGGTCATAGCTATAGTATAGATCATAAACCCCGCCCCCTCCATGTTAGTGGACGCCAAACAAAAAAATCAAAGTACACCAATTTTTTTCCAAAGAAGGTTTCCGTCATTTTAGGTAGTTCTTATCACGCTGATGTTTGTTCAAGTGTTACTTTTTCGGATAAGTTGTGGTTATCTGATGCTATAAAAACAGGGTGAAACGTCATGATTGACAGCTGTGATTGACTCACGATTGGTCGGTCAGGTGTATGGGTGGGATTTGGATATCACAGCTCCACCGCCCGATCACTACTGCGCATACTCTAGCTCTAAATTTACAAGGTGGTGGCACACATATCTGGGACATTTTGGCTTCACTTTTGTACAGTGGGAGGAAGGAACTTTTTTTTACAGTCTATGGTCGGGACATTGGGATAAGGATATGTTGAACCAATAAATATTTGGTTAAGCTGTCCCTCCAGTAATTACTTTGAGAAGTATGGAGGTCGCACCCCTCTACGAGTGTTTTCTTGTAAGTTATGTTTACATTTGGCGTTACTCACCACAACTCACTGTGTCTCCTTCAGCTCTAAGAGACATGTCGAGTGCTTTTCCTTCCTCATAAATCATTTGCAAAGCCGGTGTTTTAAGTTCTGCGTTTTTTACATTCATGTTTACCAGAGGGCAGTCTTCATTGCCTTTGTTGGTGCATTGTAGCCTTTCTTGGCACATCACTGCCACTAGTATCAGTGGAATAGTGAGAAACCATAAGCTCCTGCTTGTGTATTGCATAACGTGCGTCCTTGTGCATGGGACAAATGGGGAACCCACTCATAAAAACACTGCTCCACAGCGCCACTAAAGGTAAAAAGCTCTGCCGGCTACCTTTTAAGCCAGTAAATCTTAAGTGTGACAGTGCTTTTTGCATTTAAGCATGAAATGGCAATGCACATTTCAGATTTACAGATGTAGTAAACTACACAACCTTCAGTCAGAGGTTTTCACATTTCTAGTTATTATTATTATTATTATTATTATTATTATTATTATGGTGCACTGTAGGCTTGAAACTAACAATTGTTTTGTAATAATCATTTAATCTGTTGACTATTTTTGCAATATTTCAATCTATGTAAAGTCATTAAGCAGCAGCCAAACGTAGATCTGTATAAATTGACTGCTGATGATGATCATAACTTATAATACACCCAGAGGCCGTTAGCTGCAGCTAAAACACAGACACATGAACAGTGTGGCTTGGACCCATTCTGACACTTGATCTCGTATGCACTCACGGACACAAAGTCATTTTCATGACATGCAGACGTATCACGTTGTCTTAAGCGAGCTTCAAAATACCGGCACTGCTCTTGATATTCATTCTCTTATCTCCTCTCCAAACCGCTGCCATTAACAGCAGTCTTCACAACCGCCATGTGTTTGTTTCAGAAACACAATATAGCTATTATCTGTCAGCTGATACCCGCTTGAACACTGTGTATTGTTAATTCACTGCAACACACACTTACACGAGCACAGTCATTCTTTCTCTTTGAGAGGAACACGAACACAGTGCAAAACAAGCCGGCTCACCTCTCCACTGATCCTGCTATCAGTGCTTTGTGTCCCAGATAAACACTATTCAGATCTGCCTGACAGAGGGGACGCAATTAACATTCTCTAGACTACTCTGTTATTCTACGTTCTCTACTAGGTTCTACTGAATCGTTTGGGAAATTTGGTTTCGAATCCGATCATGGGTTCCAAATTTAACACGCGCAAGTTTTGGTTTCCGTAGTGGCCGCATTACTTCCAGGCACTTGTTGTGTTGTAGCCATGGAGCACAGTAAGCGGCGCTCTAAAGTGTGGCTTTATTTTGCATTGAAAAAGCCAGATGAAACTGTAAATCACCATTGAATCTAAATAAAATGTTCCTCTTGTCTGTGAAATAACCACGTGACCCGTTGCAACTCCACCCTCAAAGAATTGGAATCGAGAACCGATAGGAACCGGAATTGAAAGGAAGAGTCGGAATAGGAATCAGAATTGTTAAAATCAAAACGATGCCCATCCCTAATCCAACCTACAGTAACAGCATTATGTTTTGTCTGTCTTTCCCCCTCCCCCTTATCCTCTCTCCTATTCTACCCCTTCTTCCCATCTTCTGTCCATAGCTTATCCAGCTGATATTGAGCCACCTGACCCTGCCAGACCTCTGCCGTCTGGCCCAGAGCTGTAAGCTGCTGCACCAGCACTGCTGCGACCCGCTGCAGTACACCCAGCTGAGTCTGCAGCCCTACTGGGCCCGGCTGAGTGACGCCTCCTTGGGACACCTGCAGAGCCGCTGCACCCTCCTCCAGAGGATCAACCTTTCCTGGACGGGAAACCGCGGAGCGCTCACCCTGACCGGCTTCAGCAGGTCAGACTGTCAGCGGAAAAACAGAGAGATGACTTTGGGAAACTAGCAAATTCTCACAAGCATTTTTTTTGGGGGGGGCCCATGAGACATGCTAAGACATGCTAAGACAAAGAAAATTGATTGAAACTTTTTTCTGTAATCCATGACAAAAAGAAAATAAGAGATCATGAAAAAGGATGTTAGCATTATTGTCTAAAATACAGACAGGTGGAGTAGTAGGTTGCTGATGAAATTATTAGGGCTGGGTATCGTCAATGATTTTCCGATTCGATTCCGATTCACAAGGTCCCGAATCGATTTTATTCCCGATTCAATATCAATTAGGTTAGGTAGGGCTGCACGATTATGGCCAAAATGATAATCACGATTATTTTGATCAATATTGAGATCACGATTAACTATCACGATTATTTGTTGATTTTAGCCAAAACAAAATTTTATTGTCACATAATTATATAATTATAACTGCTTTTACATCCATATTGTGCTACATTCCTACTAATACATCCATATTGTGCTACATTCCTACTAATACATCCATATTGTGCTACATTCCTCCTTTATTGAAGGATACTGTGAAGGAGTATGCAATTTCAGCTGTTGTGCGACCGCTTTCCACACATGCATGTTTGCCGTGAAAGATACAGGCAACGCAATTTTCTGTTCACGTTAACGATGCATGTGGTGCCTGGTATCTACCAGACGAAATAGCTACGCGGATTTCTGTGGCTCGTTACACTGCCACTTGCATGTCTGCGTTGCGCTCTGATGCTCTGAAACCCACGTTAGAGGCAACATAAACATCGCTGAATGTCACGCTAGTAAACACTAGTAACACGTTACACAGCAGGTAGCGATAGCCTACCGTTAGCCACAGTAGTGACTGGATTAAACACGGCTAAAATGCTGACTGCTAAACCGTGTAGTGTATCTGTATTTCACTGTAGGATTCCAACAGCGGGACGTCCAACAGTCTGCTGCTAAAGCTATGAGATAAAAGACACAAACTAGCACTGGTCACTGCTACAACACAGACGGGACAAAACGTTGCGTTTACTGGTAAACTGGTAAACATTGTGACCGGCTTATGATGACCGACTGCTACCTGTTGTGGAATTTTCCTCACGTTACTCTGTCCTCTGTGACTGTCTACATCTAGAAACTAAGCTACGCGGTGCAGGCAGGGAACAGCTCTGATTGGCTCATGGAGACATGTGATCAGACAGTGGTTTATGGAGCGCTAGATTGGCTTTGCAAAAACTGTTCTATGAACGGAATGACGCATTTTAAATATCGCTCGATCACGCAAATTTGATCGTGGGAAGGCAAAATCGTGATCGTGATTAAAATTCGATTAATTGTGCAGCCCTAAGGTTAGGAGCATTTCAGTTACAATGCCAATTTAGCTTAGATATGAAAGATATTCTACAATTGTACAAGGTTCCCTCTAACCTGGTGCATTCTTAAAATTATCAATGTTTACATTAAGAATTGACCCCAAAGCAGTTACATTAATGTACTTTTTATTTAACATGAACACACAATGAAGTGCAGCTCTACAGACTCCTTTTTTCCCTCGCCAAAATTGAGTTATTTAACCCCCTTCCTGACAAGCTAGCATGACATATGTTTCATATGATACAGACAAAGATCGATTCTTGGATTTTCTGAATCGATTTTGGATCATTCAAATGAAAATCGATTTAAATTGGAAAATCTATTTTTTAAACCCACCCTTAGAATATATACAGTGGGGCAAAAACGTATTTAGTCAGCCGACAATTGTGCAAGTTCTCCCACTTAAAAAGATGAGAGAGGCCTGTAATTTTCATCATAGGTAAACTTCAACTATGAGAGACAAAATGAGAAAAAAAAAAAAAATCCAGAAAATCACATTGTAGGATTTTTTATTTATTTATTTGCAAATTATGGTGGAAAATAAGTATTTGGTCAATAACAAAAGTTCATCTCAATTATTTGTTATATACCCTTTGTTGGCAATGACAGAGGTCAAACGTTTTCTGTAAGTCTTCACAAGGTTTTCACACACTGTTGCTGGTATTTTGGCCCATTCCTCCATGCAGATCTCCTCTAGAGCAGTGATGTTTTGGGGCTGTCGCTGGGCAACACGGACTTTCAACTCCCTCCAAAGATTTTCTATGGGGTTGAGATCTGGAGACTGGCTAGGCCACTCCAGGACCTTGAAATGCTTCTTACGAAGCTACTCCTTCGTTGCCCGGGCGGTGTGTTTGGGATCATTGTCATGCTGAAAGACCCAGCCATGTTTCATCTTCAATGCCCTTGCTGATGGAAAGAGGTTTTCACTCAAAATCTCACGATACATACAATTCAATCTTTCCTTTACACGGATCAGTCGTCCTGGTCCCTTTGCAGAAAAACAGCCCCAAAGCATGATGTTTCCACCCCCATGCTTCACAGTAGGTATGGTGTTCTTTGGATGCAACTTAGCATTCTTTCTCCTCCAAACACGACGAGTTGAGTTTTACCAAAAAGTTCTATTTTGGTTTCATCTGACTATATGACATTATCCCAATCCTCTTCTGGATCATCCAAATGCTCTCTAGCAAACTTCAGACGGGCCTGGACATGTACTGGCTTAAGCAGGGGGACACGTCTGGCACTGCAGGATTTGAGTCCCTGGTGGCGTAGTGTGTTCCTGATGGTAGCCTTTGTTACTTTGGTCCCAGCTCTCTGCAGGTCATTCACTAGGTCCCCCCGTGTGGTTCTGGGATTTTTGATCACCGTTCTTGTGATCATTTTGACCCCACGGGGTGAGATCTTGCGTGGAGCCCCAGATTGAGGGAGGTTATCAGTGGTCTTGTATGTCTTCCATTTTCTAATAATTGCTCCCACAGTTGATTTCTTCACACCAAGCTGCTTACCTATTGCAGATGCAGTCTTCCCAGCCTGGTGCAGGTCTACAATTTTGTTTCTGGTGTCCTTTGACAGCTCTTTGGTTTTGGCCATAGTGGAGTTTGGAGTATGACTGTTTGAGGTTGTTGACAGGTGTCTTTTATACTGATAACAAGTTCAAACAGGTGCCATTAATACAGGTAACGAGTGGAGGACAGAGGAGCCTCTTAAAGAAGAAGTTAGAGGTCTGTGAGAGCCAGAAATCTTGCTTATTTGTAGGTGACCAAATACTTATTTTACCGAGGAATTTACCAATTAATTCATTAAAAATCCTACAATGTGATTTTCTGGATTATTTTTCTCATTTTGTCTCTCATAGTTGAAGTGTACCTATGATGAAAATTACAGGCCTCTCTCATCTTTTTAAGTGGGAGAACTTGCACAATTGGTGGCTGACTAAATACTTTTTTGCCCCACTGTAAATCTCTACTTCCTCTTATGTCTTTCCCTCTCCATCTATTCTTCCCCTCAGCTTCCTGAAGGCGTGTGGTCTCAGCCTTGGCTGCCTGGAGCTATCGTGCTGCCACTTCCTGAACGAGGCCTGTCTGGAGGTCATCTCTCAGACTTGTCCCGGGCTGCAGGAGCTCAACCTGTCCTCCTGCGACCGCCTCCACCCGCAGGCCTTCGCACACATCTCCAAACTAACACGCCTCCGCAGGCTGGTGCTCTACCGCACCAAGATAGAGGTGGGCACGGTCAACGGTGTATCTGGGAAACCACAATCAAAATGGCATTTTTTACCTGTGCACTTGCATCTGTTCTGTCCAAATACAGCAGATAGACTATAGATTAGATTAGATCCCCCAGCCTGCCTATGGTCCCCCAGTGGCTAGAAAAGGCGATAGGTATAAACTGAGCCCTGGGTATCCTGCTTTGCCTTTGAGAAAATGAAAGCTCAGATGGGCCGATCTGGAATCTTCTCCTTATGACGTCATAAGGAGCAAGGTTACCTCCCCTTTCTCTGCTTTGCCCGCCCAGAGAATTTGACCCACCCATGAGAGAGAGACATCATGGCTTTCAAACAAGAAAAGTGGCAGTTGGTCAAGGCCACACCCCTCCACCTTGCCCCCCCTCTCTCCTCCTAAATAGCTACAGACACAGAAATGGCACATCCTAAGGAAAGCTCATTGTGGGACTGGCTCTAGTGGCTGTAATTCTGCACCAAGGCTGAATTTCGGGAAAGAGACTTCAGATACAGTATTAGGGGACCACTAAGGTCTATATAAAAGAGACTTCAGATACAGTATTAGGGGACCACTAAGGCCTATATAAAAGAGACTTCAGATACAGTATTAGGGGACCACTAAGGCCTATATAAAAGAGACTTCAGATACAGTATTAGGGGACCACTAAGGTCTATATAAAAGAGACTTCAGATACAGTATTAGGGGACCACTAAGGCCTATATAAAAGAGACTTCAGATACAGTATTAGGGGACCACTAAGGCCTATATAAAAGAGACTTCAGATACAGTATTAGGGGACCACTAAGGCCTATATAAAAGAGACTTCAGATACAGTATTAGGGGACCACTAAGGTCTATATAAAAGAGACTTCAGATACAGTATTAGGGGACCACTAAGGTCTATATAAAGAGACTTCAGATACAGTATTAGGGGACCACTAAGGCCTATATAAAAGAGACTTCAGATACAGTATTAGGGGACCACTAAGGCCTATATAAAAGAGACTTCAGATACAGTATTAGGGGACCACTAAGGCCTATATAAAAGCATCCAAAGAGCACCATGTCATGGGACCTTTAATGATATTTTCATGTATCCCAAATGGCTGCCCTGGCTGTTTGTAATATCGGATATACAGGTTGCTTAGTTAGTAAATTATACCACAGTCATTTGCCAGTATTACTTAATATAGAGGAGATATCATGCTGGGAAGTTATAGCAGTGGTCTGTAATCTTTGAAGAAGTTGAACATGTCATGGAACATTTCCACTTGTCATTGGATTATTGGAATATAATAGAATAATGAGATGTGTAATTCACAGAGGGAAAAGGTCAAGAAATTTGATCCATTTTCTGGGAAACTTGAATATTGGGAATTTTGCAAACAGTTCCATAGACAGTATGGAATTTGCTTAGAAGCTGAAATATACGTTTTCATGACAGTAAGCAAACTTCATCTGCAGATGAAGACTGTGTTATACGGTTGAAAGCACTAAGTTGAGAGTCAACAGTCTTGTATTTTTTTTTAAGGTTTGTTTTTGCTTTCTTGTTTCTACTGTAACAATTAATGTACAATAGAAACAGTACATTTCCCATGTACTGTATGTCCGTCTTCTTTCGCTACTATCGCCAAGAGCACAAGAAGCCACAATCATCTGGAGTCAGAATTAAAGATAAGATCCTAGGCTAATTAGCATTCAGATGGATAAATCACATCTGTATGCTAATTAAAGGCAGAAAAAGGCCTTGGTGAAAATTGCCATTACCATGAACAGCGAAAAGACTGACATGCTTCTCTCTTGTTTGCAGTTGTTCTGCAGAGCAAATCTACGTATTGTTGGTAGAAGAGGTGATTGCGTCTTAATCTGCGACTGTTTGGAACACAACAATATATACTTTTGCAGTTTCTGCTAGTTAGCTTGGGTGTATCAAGAAACTACAGTATGTCTACAGTAAAGTACAGTAAGCCTAGTCTTCCAACCTTTCTACTTTGTGACCCTTTATAGCCAAGTCACAAGCCCCTGACACAGGTTGCCTAAAGTAGGTCTATGAGCTGTGGGTAGTCAACCAAAGAGTAATGTTCCCCTTTCAGATTGTTCATTTCGATAGTTTTGAAAGACCTGAGGTGGAAAACAAAGATTGAATCAAAGAAATAATCAAAATAACCCTTCAGACTTATTTTTGCCCCCTTAGCTGGTCCTAAACCCCAGGCAGGTTGGCTGCAGTTTTTTCTTTACATGGCTTCATTAATAAAATAGATAATAAGACAATAAATGTTTAGTAAAGGAACTGTAATTTCAGAAGACCTGCCCTAATGTCGGAGTCGGACTAATGATCTCCACAAGCTGCTTATTTGATGGTGCATGTTTTGGGTTGGCTGTAGCTCATTCTATGTAGTTGTCTTTTGAGATGAACTGAGTCAACTCGGAGCCCAGGGGGTCTTTAAGACCCAGGTTCAGGTTCAGGCCTGTCTGACGTGTAAAACCGCTGTATTTTGTTTTGGTGTTACACCTCAGCGTTTCTCCAGTATTTGTCATGTTTCAGAGCGGCGTAGTATGCAGGAGCCGGTGTAGAGTTTCTGCGGTGGAGCCAGGCAGCATGCTGCAGGTTGTTTATACTCAGGCAGACAGAGCGAGCTGTGTGTCTGTTTGAGGCCCCGACATCTCAGCTGTCATTACCCTGTCACTGCTCTAATTAAATGGCTAGCTCGCCGGAGAGAGGCGTTTATAAAGATGCCAGCAACAGGCTCGAGCACACACACCAAACGCACACAAAAACCAAAGGCTTTCACTTTCATGTCTGACACTTTCTCTTGCCACTGAGGTACATGTGTTGGCAGTCGTAGTGTTGAATTCCCATATCTCCAAGCTGCAGGGCCACTGGAGAGGTCTCTTTCCTTACTATGCTTGACTTTGTGGAGGAGACGTAAAAACTAGCTGTTGCACCGTATTATATTCCCTTGAATACAATAAGCGTTACCTGAGTGCCCCAGGCAGCAGACTGATCAAATCACTTAGGAGGAAATTTGGATGACATGGCTGGACATGTTACTGTTATTTAAAGGTAGGGACAACATGCTTTTGCGATACATGGGTGCCGATTGGATTTGTATTGCGTTTCATTGCGATTCTAGAAGTATTGCGATTCGATAGTATTGAGTGTTGCGATTTTCTTTTCCTTCTTTAACAAAAACCAAAAAGTTGAATAATACACTTCTAGAGACATTATATTATATCATGAGACAAAGAAGTACATAGCTGGAAATGGATATGATGTAGTCACCGTCAGCAGTAGCATATAAACCGAAAATATTTAGGTGGCAGGTAAAAATAAATAAATAAAAAATATTGATTCTAGGCAAAAGTATCGATTTGATTTTCGATTTTCTTTCCCACCCCTGGTATATTGTTATTTCAATGTATACCTTATACCTTTTAGGTTTTCACTCAGATAAGTGTGTCTGGGGTTTAGTTTGTTGGTGAACATGTAGCTCCAATACAGCAGTTATTCAAGTGATGTTTCCTTTTTTTCTGACTTTTCTGTGTTGTTCCATTGTTTCCAGGTTTGTTGTGATGTCCGGATTGCAAGCTGTAGGTTCTTAGATATTACCAGTGTGCCAAACCCAGAATGGATGAGATTAAAGAAATATATGCTGTATATGACAACTCTGCATCTTGTCTTTCTCTTTGTTGTCTCTGCAGCAAACAGCTATTCTGAGCATCCTGACTTTCTGCATAGAGCTGAGACACCTCAGCCTAGGGAGCTGTGTGAGGGTGAGAATGTGTGCGCACACACACACACACACACATACGCACAGAAATAAGTCCAAATAAAGCACAGTCTGTAAACCCACCATGTGGCCTTGTTGGATAGCAGCTTGTCCAAAAGATGGCTTGAGTAGTGTAGCAGTAATTGAGCTGCTAACAATAAACTGGTTGGTCGTAAAGTAGACAAAGAGCAGAGATAATGGCACTGAACACAATTTAAGTGAATACTTTATTCCATCCTTAGCTCTAAATTTGACTTTTGACTTTCACAACACAGTTAAAACATAAGGGAAATGTACACATACAGTAATGTAAAAAACCTGCATATACGTGCTAATTTTCGTGGAAACAGGGTATATGTAACACATTATATCTTGTTTGTTTAATTTGCACTTAAGTGTGAAGCAAACAGCAAATAGTTTTTGTACACATTAAACAAGCTCTAGTGTGGTAATTAGTGCGTTTTAGTGGTGATGGCAGGTGGATTTAGTTACTGTTGGACAGAGCCAGGCTAGCTGATTCCAGATTTTAATGCTAAGCTAAGCTAACATGCTGTGGCCTTAAGACGGAAATGTGAGTGGTATTGATCTTCTCATCTAACTCTCCGCCCAAAAGCAAATGTGTAAATTCCCCAAAAATGTCAAACTACTCCTTTAATGACGTTATGCTCAGTGGATTTGTCCACCATGGTTCATGGTATACATGATGTGGCAGTCATGGACAGACAAGTATGTGGACATTAAAATACATTATCTTTTTTATATCATACATGAATTAGATTAATGTATTATAATGTATAATTAGATCCTTTATATATGCACTTTTCTAAGAAGATAATTAAAAAAAGAAAGGAAAAGTCACACAAACATTTTCCTTTTACTGACATTCTGATCTGGAGCCGCGGCAAAATAGTTGTGTGAGAGAAAACTTATATTGGACAGATCTGAGGAGCAGTTAACCATAGTCCTCATAAATCCACCGGAGGTTAGAACGCCAACACAAAGAAAGCGGAAGGTGCATGCATCAAAATATCAGTACAGTTTTCTCTTGTGCTCTTTAGTGGCTTTAGTGTCATCATTGGTAATTAAGCTATGCAACAGTTGGCAATGGCACTACAAAATGACAGCAACTCTTTCAGCCATAAGTTGTGATATCCATCCAGTGCTATCTCAGACAAATGTTCTGCATGCTGTCATTTTGATAGGTAAAGTGCCTGCGCTGGCTGTGTGGCTATTAAATTGCATTTTTTTGCTTTCATCTTTGGATGAAAGGATGAAATATGGCCAACATTAACTGACACCAAAGAACAATAACAGCTCGCAAACACAAATCAGTTCTTTCTGGTCGAGGTGTTCACTGTTGCTTTGTTCTCTCTTGAGAAAGTCATGTTATGTCCCTCAAACCAGTCGATGCAGCTAATCAGTTTTTTGTGATAATAAATACAGTAAGCTACATTTCAATTTCTTAATCAAATTACACAAGACAATTGGAGGAAATGGGCTACAAACTCACTCACTACTTCTAGCAGCATCATTTTCTCAGTCCTATATGACATCCTGAATGCAAATGATTGAATTCTGTGACTGTATGACATGCCACAGAGGAATCATAAGATTTTTTGATTCCCCCCACCCCTAACAAATAATATCCTCTGAATTAACTACAACATTTGAGGAGGCTGCTGCAGAGTTTCATATTCAGAGGGTCCATTTCAAAGCTGATGTGGACCCCCTGAAGGCCCTCCATGCATGTTAACTGTTGCCTGTGTCCTGTAGATTGATGACTATGACGGTGTCGCCAGTATGCTGGCTGCTCGCTGTCGCTCACTCCGCTCGCTGGACCTGTGGCGCTGCAAAAACCTGACGGATCGAGGCCTGGCCGAGCTTGTCTCTGGCTGCAGGTAGGCAATACTAAATGGGTTCAGACCCATTAAACCCAAATTATTTTAAATTTTTGAAAATGTAAATGTTTTAACAAGAATCTAACATATAATTAGCAAATATAAATCTGCCTATTTGTGAAAAACACATTGATGACAGGCTTACTGGCCCATACTGTAGGTAAGGTAGTCTTTAAGGTAGCCATTCACACATACAGTTAATCCTGAAGATTCACTATGCCACATGCATAGATATAAAACATGTTTTATATCTATGGCCACATGTACGTTCAACATTAAAGCTATAGTGCGTAGTTTGTCTCCCCCATGAGGAATTCTAAGTAATGACAACAACACTGTCGGCGCCCCCACATGATACAAGCCTTCCGTGATCGCGCACGCGCCACCACCCCTCCTCAACGCAGTTGATAGTATGCAAGGAGGACAGGAGGATTAAAAAAACATGACGGACTCTTCAGAAGAGGTCATAATCTCCACTCTAGTTTCTGCGCGGGAAAGTCGCCGGACGCCACAATCTTCTGAACATAGTGATACTGAGAAATCCAGAGAGAGTTGTGTGGAGCTGATAGTCTTAATTAGCTTTGTAGCAACGTTCATTAATATCAAAATGTTACACTCTAAATCTTTAAAACATCATTTATAAAATCATGCCAACAATTATTAATGCAATGAACACATTATCACCGTAAAACACTTGCGGCTGTAGACCACAGAGGCAAAGCAGAGCTTATCTGTTTTGAGTGAATGGACGGAGTAACTCCAGTGCTCTTCTGCACGGTCTGTGGTTGCTCAGGATGCTGGAGGAGTTGGACCTGGGCTGGTGTCCCACACTGCAGAGCAGCACCGGATGTTTCGAGTACCTCGCTCGCAGCCTTCCCCGCCTGCGCAAACTCTTTCTCACCGCCAACCGCACGGTCTGCGACTCAGACATAGAGGAGTTGGCCGCCAGCTGCCCCTCGCTGCAGCACCTCGACATACTGGGTAAGCTCTGACCTCACACCCATGTGGATGTCTGTTGGCATAAACCTTTGTCATTTATTTATTTTTATTATTAATTTGTAAATATTTAATTAGCTGCTACTATGTTTTTCATATAAACTTGATATTTAGCAGCATGGCTTCAACTAACGAATATTTTCATTGTTGATTATTTTCGTGATTAATCGATTACTTGTTTGCTCTATAAAATGTCAGGAAATTGTTGATCAGTGTTTACCAAAGCTCAAGATAACATCCTCAAGTGTCTTGTTTTGTCCACAATTCAAAGATATTCAGTGTACTGTCATAGAGGAGTGAAGAAACCAAAAATATTTACATTTAGGAAGCTGGACTCTTTTTCTTTCATAAAAACTGACTCATACCAATCAAGCGATCATTCAAATAGTTGGCAATTAATGTAATAGTTGACACTAATCAATTCATCTTTGCAGCTCTGTTTAGCAGAGCATTATTAAAAGGGACGTGGTCGGATGTCATTGTAAACAGACCCAGAGCAGCTAGCCTCTAACGACAGAATCAAAGCCACATTAATATGCAAACAATGCCATACGTAGAGTGGCTTCATGTCAACAATGTTGCCTTGTTCTTTACACATGGCCATCGTCACATCTGCGAATAAGAGACTGTGTCATAGAAGCATGGAAATGTTTTTGCATTCTCACAAGTGCACTTCATATGTACATGTTCCGGGATTTAGTTTTTCCATGCATTACATTTTTTTTCTCAAGGTACAATCTCAAAGGTCCCCGTTTCGTTCTCTTTACCGGCACCTATAGCAAAAAGCAGTAATTGCAGGTGTGTTTTTGGATCTCACTTCACTTTTCTTTGTTTGACCATATTTACCCGTAACTCGCAAAGATAGCAGAGACCAGAAAAAAAAAAAAACAGTACGCCGCATCACACACAAGTGAGTTGAAGAGCAAGTCTGTGTTGCGTTATCTCCGCCTTCCTTTTCTGGCAGACCAACCACTACTGGGTGATGGGAAAACGCGCCACTAACTGTGTGCCACTTGTGATTTTTCCCTGGAATGTCACCACAGACACCCAGTATATACTCTTACTGCAAATGCAAAGGCTTTCATCAATTTAAATTTTAATCTTCGAGATTATTACTTTACGAAAGTAATGTATACATTTTTCATTATTATAGCAATTTGTTCCTTACAACTACATGTGATACTTTGCCCGCATTCAATTATAGTCTTTTAAATATACAATTTGAAAGGTACATGTTGGTACAGTATGATCAGTTCTCATTCATACCACTCCCTTATCACTTGGCCCTATAAAGTGATCTCTCTTCTGTGATAAACACACATTTTATGAATGACTGGTCATAAGCTGTCTGGATTTACCCTGCAGAGATCTGAGGAGCTGTTAACCATAGTCAGAAATGACATAGACATTTGTAATTTGATTTACTGAGAAATTTGCAGATGCAGTCTTTTTTTGTAGCTTTATCTCTTGTATTTATATAATGATTTTGTAATGTGTCTTCTTATGTGACCCATCAGGTACGCGGTTGGTGAGTGCTGCCTCACTGAAGAAACTCCTCCAGTCTTGTCCACGACTTCTCCTCCTGGACGTCTCCTTCTGTTCGCAGATAGACACGCGGGTCGTCCAAGAGCTCTCCGGTCTCTTCCCCAAAGTGGCCATCAAGAAGAGCTTCACTCAGTGACCCCAGCATTGTCTCATTGCTACAGTCCAGAGGAAGTAAGAGGAGTGAAGTGCTCGCCAAGAGACACTGCCCCAAAGCCAATGAGAGGCAGGTCAGATGCTGTAGGAGATTGCCGACCTGCCTGCTTCTGTATCACCGACACAATCTTCTTTTAGCGTGTCAGTAAATAAAGCAGTTGTACTGGGTGAGGGGGTTCTTTGGATTAACTGGCTGAACGGAAACAACGACAGACTCCCAGTCACAGGATTATAGAACGTGAGACTTTTTTGTTGTTATTCTTTTGGACACTTGAAATCAGGGTCGTTGCAGTAAAGCTGCTACATCTTCCCAGAATCTGAATCACCACTTAAGTATTGCCAAGATAAGGCTAGGAAACAAGGCTAGGAAATATGCCTTGGTACTGGATGCTAAACACAGAACAAAAACATTTGTGAGCAATGCTCCCTTGAACATCTTGTTAGGACAACGAAAAGGGACAAAAACCAGTGTGAAACCTACTCTTATTTAGAAACAGTTGAAAAAAGCTGGCGGAGGATTTGGTAGTCACATATTTAGTTTAGCTGGTAACGTAATTAAAGATCAGGGGCGTGGTCAGTGCCTTGTCAGAATGTGCAGCATTCATGCTGGCTGTTTTAATTCATGAGGGTCATTCTGAAGGCATCTGTCGACATCAAGCCAGTTTGTTTTAATTATAAGAAACACTTGATACATACTTGATGCTGGTGTGTTGAAAGGAATCAGTAGCGTTAAAGGTGATAACAAAGGAGTGAACGCAGCCTTATTTCACACAGTGTACTGTGTGAATTGTGTCAACTCAAACCTTAATGCAAGTATCACTATCTGTTGCTGCAAACTGACTGCAGAATCGTACGCAAGGTCCTCACGTTGAAAATAAACACACCATTAACTGTCCTTGCACCACATATGTGAGAACTTGTGAAAAAGCAGACTGGAACAACATTTGTTTTAATTTTAATGTGCAGTATAAATGACAGAAGTAGTCAAAACCCCCAGATCATCAAATCAGCAACAGACAGACTAACTCATTTGAAATAAAAGCACTGAGAAGTAACACATTTCAACAGTCTAAAACCCAAAGATATTACAATGATATAAAAACCAGAAAAGCTGCAAAATGACTGAATCAATTAGTGAATTGTCCGAAGTTGCGAATTATTTTCTGTCCAACGACTAACCAATCGACTAATCAGGTCTAACCAGACAGGTCTGATGAAACAAAATGTTTTTTGATAGCATAAAATGAGGTCTCCAACCATAATAACTGTATTCCAGTTTCCCTACATTTACCCTACAGACGGATATGATAATGATATATTAACAGGGTTTTCTCTGTTTTGTTTTGTTTTTGTTTTGTTTTTTGAGGGCGTTTAGGTGCAGATGACGTCATACGCTCAAGTGACATCATCGTGCACTTATTTGCATAAAGCTTAGTGGTTGTCCGTTGCAGCGAGCGAGATCACTAAAGCAAAACTTGAAGGAGCCGCTTATTACTAAAATGAGAATAGCTGGACCACCTTAAAGGTCAGCCCACCTTAAGTTAGTTAGCCTGTGCTGAAGTTGTCGCTAGCTCTCTATTTGAGCCCATTCACGCGCGGACGCCCCTTCCCGTGCCTTTACTAGCGTCCACGTGCTCTCCACATTGTTTTTACGTTCATACACTTAGACGGTGCGCAAAAACGCTTAGGTGCTGCGGCAAGGTATAAACCCTGACTAATTAGGAAAGAGCTGTGTGGCGTTGTAGATGCTTTCTTTATTGAACATATGATACAAGACCTAAATAAACAGGGTGTTTTATTGCTATGTTTTTTTTGAGACTTTTCAACAATTCATTCTGGCCAAGTAAGAAAAAAAACCATGGCCAAAGTTAACAGCAATTAGATAATTGGATTGCTAATTGTGTATGCTTACGTCATACAGACCGTTCTTTTCATTAGCCAGTCCCTCCAGAAAAACCTAATTATGCGATCGCATAATTCAATGCATAATCAGCCAAAGTCCTCATATTTATGCGGGGGGCGCATTTTTTCAAATACGCCGCACTTTCGTCGCATAAATTGCCAATTTCCGCGCAAAATATGCGGGGCTTGTATGATTTCATAATCCCCACATTTTCGTTGCAAAAAAGTCCCATATATCTTAGCAGAAAGTTGAAAAATGTTGTGTTTACTTCACACAAGAGCAGCCATTTTCCCCTGTTGAAGTGACGTAATTACGCGACGTGAACATCATCGAAAAGCAGGGTGTTGGGGGAATCACTTTTTTTTCTCTTTTTAATCAAACCACAATTTTTGCAAGTTCCCGCAATTTCGTCGCATAAAATTGCATAAATATTCCGCATATTCCATCGCATTTTTTAAGAAAACCTGCCGCATAATCAAGGATTTTTGCCCGCAACAATCACAAAAAAACTCTGCATTATTCTGGAAGGACTGATTAGCCATTGTTTTGGCTTTGTAATTTCAATGCAATAATAAGTGAGTTTTGTCACCAAACATGAATGATACAGATTGAAAGCCACCAGTTTCACAATGCTTTCATAATGTTGCATGCTTTTCCTGTTGTCATTCACACTGAGCTGTCTGGCACTGCTGTTTGGCTGCAGCCACCTACTTAATGTATTTACCTACCAAAATGAAGCTCCACCAATGGGAAGGAGTACTGAGGGTAAAGTTGAGGATAGTATGTTAAACAGTGTAAATACTCTGTGACCTCAGTATTTGTCCTGAAACTCAGGGGTTTGAATATGTCTTCTGTTGTTTTTGCTTAACACATATTTTGCATCAAAAACCAGCACAACAGAAATCTTTAGAGTGCGTAACACCAGACTGAGTCTCCTTGAGGTTATCTGTCGGCAGTGTTGCTCTTAAACAACAAGCACACGTGACACAAATGATCAGTCAGCAGTGACAGAGAAACACTAGAGCTTATCGGGTGTGGAATGTTGCTGTAATTGTATGATTGTGAAAAATATATTGCTGTTCCTGATTATTTAATTATTGTAAAATGTGAAACTACAGTTTCAATGTTTGCTGAAGTGCTTAAAACGTATATCTTTTTTTGAAAAAAAGTTTCTTTTAAGCACTAGTCAATATCTGTGCCTTATACTCCTGTCTGAATGTGGTGTGATGTCCATGTGGTTTAGATTGTAGTGAAGTGCTTTGCTTTTATGCCCTTCAACCAAAGTAATACGCAGAAACCTGGTCTGATGTCCCATAACTATATCCAACCAGTTTCAATGCCATATACTGTATATCAGCCATGGTAATTAATATGCAAAATAATATTTATTTTTACTTTCCTCTGTGATTAAAAAAAAAAAAAAAAAAAAGTTATTTAAGCATGTTATCCTTATACGTATAAACAGTAATACACATTTGGGGAAAGACTGTTTTTGTTTTTGTACCCAAATGAGAGGAATAATATTAATTTAAAACATTGCATTCAGCCAAGGTGAACACAAAAATGGAAGAACATCTTTAGCCTAGCTTAGCACAAAGAATGGAAGCAGGGGGAAACTGTTAGCCTAGCACCATCAAGAAAATATGCTTCCAAACCACTTATTAGAGTTTTGAAATGAGTTTTTATTGTTATGTTTTTACTTTTTATTTCGGTTTTGCATTCAGTTTTTGGAGTGCATTAGTTTTATTTTAAGAAGTTATTTTTAAAGTATTATGAGAAAAGCCTTGGTTTAAAGTAGCTGAAAAGGATTAGGGTGAAAGAACGCATGACATTTAATATTGTTTATTTTAGTTCACTGCTAGTTTGAAGTTTAGTCTTGGTTTATGTTAAAGATAAATCTACCTTTCTGTCATATCTGCTGAAACTGCCCCTATGTTCCAGTAGAACTACATGAAGCAGGTCATTAAAAAAAACAATCTGGCTCCTCTGGCACCACCACTACCTGTTCAGATGCACCAATCAGGACTTGGGGGGGGGGGGGGTCTAACTGCATGTCAATCACTGCTTCATGCCCAAGCATTCATTCTCCCTTGTGGGGGGAGGGGCTTAGGAGACCGTTTTGGGCTTTAGCAGAAAGGGGGGGAGCGACTGAGAAGTTGTCGATGTTCAAATGTTGGATCTTCACAGTCCTACCTACAGCACCTTTAACTATAATAACTCTGTTCCCAACAAGTCCAGAATTGTCTTAAATTTTGTTTATTAAACGGCCTAGTTGAATACTCCATTCTGATTGGTCAGTAGCGTGATCTACGGCCTGTTATTTCTGTACATCAGACCATTGCTAAGTTTAACAGACCGTTGCCTTGGACAGAGTTCTGATCATAGACTCTGGCGGACTATTTTTAAATAAATTAAATCCTTTTTAAATCCATATTTCTGCTCATACAGCTGGTCAGCAGATCACAAAGGGAGAGAAAGGGTGGAGGAAATGTACAGTGGGGAGTGCTAACGGCGCTAATGGCAACAGTAAAAACAAAGCATAACGGTTAGCTCAGTCACCGGGGCGACCTGTCTTCCACCAGAGAGCGGTGAAGTTAACCGTCCCGACTGAGTGTTATCAGCGGGGAACCTCTGTATGAGTAGCTGTGTAATAGGCTGTGTAATAAGCCGTGTAAAAAAGCAGAATAATGTAGAGCGAGCTGGTCATTATTGCTAATTAGAACCCCTTCAGGCTGATTCAAGACCCCTCCGCTTCACGTCCTCCATCACCCTGTTGGGATTCTAATTCTCAATAATGTCTGGCCCGCTCTATATGATCCATTACTTATTGACAAAGGCAGAAACAAATGCAGAATGTTTTAGAAATGGCTAGCTTTCCAGTCTTTGTGCTAAGCTAGGCTCAGCTCGCTCCTGGATGCCCAGACTTGAAATAGATGTCAAGCTTCTAATCTAATCATGGGTTTGATGGGAAACACCAAAATGTGGGACTGTCCCATTAAAATTGCATTCAGGTTGAAATTGATATATTTTCAGTTTATTTTCAGTCTTGAGTTATATTTTAAACAGAGTGGGTGTGGTAATAATGACACACCAGCCCGTCCATTCAGACTCCTGATGCAAAAATGACTTTAGTGAGTCAGTGGAAATCAGATAGTGAAAATGAAATCAATCTTATTCTAGCCGGTTGACTGGAAACCCAGAAGTGCACACATCCCATTTTCCTGACCCACCCAAATCCAGGTAGTCATTTCAAGTATTTGAGATAATTACTGTACGTCTCAAATGACTATACCAACACAATGGAAACACTGTGTAGAGTGTGTACAGCAACTATCATCGACAGCTTTTATTTGTTAAAGGCAGACTATTTGATCAGTGTCTGACGCAATGAAGCAGTTTG
The DNA here is from genome assembly GCF_010015445.1 of Perca fluviatilis. Classification (NCBI taxonomy): domain Eukaryota; kingdom Metazoa; phylum Chordata; class Actinopteri; order Perciformes; family Percidae; genus Perca; species Perca fluviatilis. Next base: position 2,610,612 of record NC_053118.1, on the reverse strand, counting down.
GTTCAGCACCTTTAAATATTTGTGTAGTTTCAGCTCCCTACCTTGAGTGGGTGGGATGGCTCTGTTTTTCTGTAATGAATATGCATTCTCTCTGCTCCCACTCTGGATGTGTGATCAACATCTGTGCCATTGGTAGGGCATGCAGTGATGCTCCCTGTGCTGCACTGGGAAAACCACTGTCCTGTGAAAAGAATGTGCCTCTGTGATGATGAAACTGGGTGCTTCACTTTCACCAGATTTGAAATAAACTGCTATAAAAGGCTGATACAGCAGCCTCTGTCTGTGTGGCTCCTTTAATGCTTACAGCCCTCGTTATCCTGGAAGGACATGGATATAATAATGTGACAATACAATGTGACAGTACAACATTGCTAGAATTAACTTGCTAATATTTCATTTTCCACAGTACCCTCGCTATCACTGACAAAAGAAATGAAAACTGTGTAACTGTATCATGCTGAAGCTTCATCAGAAGAGTCGTGTCAGTGTGATTGGGAGAAAAGTAGGCTTGTCTACTGAACCCACAACAACTGGCGAAGCCATTAGTCAGGATGACTGACTGGATAGTAGTGGGGGAATGATCCGTTTTGCCTTAACCCTCTGCCATTTTACAGTCTATTAATACCACAGAGAGAAGTGACATTAGCTTGTCTTCTTAACGGCCTTTTAATGAATTGTTTATGCCTAGTTTAATGATGTATATTGTGGCCCTGTAATGTGCCCTAATGACGGAGAACGAGGCGGCCTCGGCTGAAGTATTAATTTGGACTGCCTCCCCAGTGATTATTCCTCAGCCAACAACACCACTGCTGCTGCTGTGCGCGAGTACGGATACAAACGTAATTCATGGAGGCTTTCCGCTTTGTGCTACGGCTTGATTTCTTGCTGTCACACTACTCTATAAGGCTGTGATATATCCAGGGGGGTCCACAGCAATTAGTTCAGCTTTTTATTTGTCTTTCAAGAGCTGACAAACGAAGCTTGATGAATCTGCAGGGGGAATATATGGATGGAAATATTGTGCCTGAATAATAAATCCAGCATTAAAATGTAAACATGAGAAGGGTTAGGGGGCTGGCACAAGGTCGCCCTATGCTTCCTTCATTTCCTTTTCTTTCTTTTCCTCTCTATCTATAAACCACCAGCGGTGGAAGAAGTATTCAGATCCTTTACTTAAGTAAAAGTACTAATACCACGCTGTACAAATACTCTGTTACAGTACAAGTCCCACATTGAAAATGTTACTTAAGTAAACATATTCAAGTATCATTAGGAAAATGTACTTAAAGTATTAAAAGTAAAAGTACTCAGAGCAGAAAAATCCTCTCATTTTAGAAACTGGAAACAATCCAAACAGTTGTTTGAAAATCATCGTATATAACTACATGTGTTTTTGTGCAAATCTTAATGTTTAAAGTAACTAGTAACTAAAGCTGTAGCAGATGAATGTAGTGGAGTAAAAAGTACAATATTTCTCTCTGAAATAGTAGTAGAAGTAGAAAGTGGCATGAAAAGAAAAGACTCAAGTTAAGTACAAGTACCTCAAATTAGTACTTAAAGTGCTCATATTCTGCTCATTTTCAGGTTCATAATTGTATATAGAGGTTATATCAGAATAGGTTTACATGGTTTAATTTTCAGAAAACACCATATTTTTGTTGTACTGCAGCTCCTCTTTTCACCCTGTGTGTTGAGCTCTCTGTTTTAGCTACAGACTTCTGTTCCATCTTTGTTGGGAGTCGCACATGCTCAGTAGCTAGGTAAGGACTACTAGCCAGTCAGAAGCAGAGTATGAGGGCGTGCCCTGACAGTACCTAGGTAAGGACTACTAGCCAGTCAGAAGCAGACTATGAGGGCGTGCCCTGACAGTACCTAGGTAATGACTACTAGCCAGTCAGAAGCAGAGTATGAGGGCATGCCCTGACAGTACCTAGGTAATGACTACTAGCCAGTCAGAAGCAGAGTATGAGGGCGTGCCCTGACAGTAGGTAAGGACTACTAGCCAGTCAGAAGCAGAGTATGAGGGCGTGCCCTGACAGTAGGTAAGGACTACTAGCCAGTCAGAAGCAGACTATGAGGGCGTGCCCTGACAGTACCTAGGTAAGGACTACTAGCCAGTCAGAAGCAGAGTATGAGGGCATGCCCTGACAGTACCTAGGTAAGGACTACTAGCCAGTCAGAAGCAGAGTATGAGGGCGTGCCCTGACAGTACCTAGGTAAGGACTACTAGCCAGTCAGAAGCAGAGTATGAGCTAGCAGCTAGGCGAGCATTATAACGTGTGTTCCAAAGTGACAACGTTTGTCTCTGAAGTAAAGGCTGGACTACAATAGAGCTGTTTGGAGCAGTTTGTGAACAGTGTTTTCTGTTGGAGATGGTAAGTCCCTTTGGGGGGGACTTTGGGCTTTTTCATTTTGGAAGCCTATTACATTCACAAAAAAGATATATAACACAATAAAGGAAAGGGGAAAAGCCAAAAAGCATAATATGAGCACTTTAAGTACAGTAATTGAGTAAATATACTTAGTTACATTCCACCACTGCAAACCACATGAGTGACACTAGAACATACCTTGACAAATATGGCAGCGCCCCGCCGGAGCAGTAACAGTCTTCTGTTCAGTATGACACATGTTGTGGTGTGCGTCCTGGGGCTGGGACTCGACAGGTCCCAGACCTGCCTCAGGGAGGCCTCACTGTGATACCCATTATTATGTGGCTTGGTGTTCCTTCTCTAGTTTCTCCACTCAGACTCTAATAATGAAGATATCCCTGTCAGGCCCTGCACTGCTGTGTCTAAAGCTTATTATTTATGTTTTTGAGGATATTGAGAATGTCAGCGCTGAGTCCCTTAAATCCATCTGAATACTATAATCCATAGGTAGGTTTTTCTAGCGGCAGTGATGGGCAATGTTTCTTTGGCCAAGTCGGAATCCATGTGGATTTTCATTTGTAAACTTTTTTCGAACTGTGATACCCTGGTGTAATTACAGACAATTCGTCACCCTGATCTTATGCTAGCGGTGCTAGTAGTGCCAGTGTTTCTCAAAATGAAGCCGGGGCGTCTCATAACACTCCCAGCAAGTCATTGCTTGTCCTTTTTGCTTAAAAGTTGTTCTTTTTGAAGGCAAAGAATACATTTTGCAGACATTTGTTCTATAGAGACTCCCTACCTTTTTGGCGTGTGACCCTTTAAACTGAACCTCTACTTTTTTTCAACATACTATACTATGACTATTTAATCACTTTTTTTAACTTACTATACTATGACTTTTTTCGGTAAACTATACTCATACTGTAATATGACTGTTTTCAACATGCTTTGGTCAGTGGTTTGGTGGCTCTGTGGTCAGCTCAGCTACAACTTGGACTAGCAAGTAGACACTATAGAGTCTGAGTCTTTTTTGTGTGGAGTTTGCATGTTCTTCCAGACTTTCTTTAACATAATATAATATGATTTTTTATCACTTTTTTCGACATACTATACTATGACTTTTTTCAACATAGTATACTATGACAATTTGATCACTGTTTTCGACATACTGTATTATGACTTTTTTCAGCATATTATACTACGACTTTTTTAATGGCTTTTTTCGCCATACTATGCTATTTCTGTTTTCAAGATGCTCTTTCAAATGGAACAATGGCTCAGTGGTTAAGACTGCTTCAAGTAGCACCAGCAGGTAGGCTCTACCTTGACCTCTGGTTTGAGTCCCGTTCTATGCTGTTAGAGTTTGTGTGTTCTTTGACATAGTACTACTACTATGACTTTTTTTATCCCTTTTTTCGACATACTATTCTATTACTTTATCACTTTTTTGACATACTATACTATAACTTTTTTGATATACTCTACTTATACTAGACTTTTTTATGACTAGGAATTTTGTGTGGAGTTTGCATGTTCTTCCAGACTCTTTGGCATAATATACTATGACTTTTTATTACTTTTTTGGACATACTGAACCTCTGTACATGGGGGGGCACTCTTTACCAGGTCAGCTCCTTTTTTATCACTTTTCGACATACTATACTTTGACTTTTTTATCACTTTTTTCAACATACTATACTATGCTATTTTTCAACATACCATACTATGAATTTTTAATGGCTTTAATGACTTTTTAGGACTTGTTTTCATACCATATCATGATTTTTTTATGACTTTTTTTTACATAATATACTTTGACTTTTTTCAACATACAGTTGAAACCAGATATTTACATACACTTAAAAAAAACCCACAAAAACATTTATTTCTTTACTGTCATACATTAAATCAGAGTAAACTTTTTCTGTTTTAGATCAATACATATTAACATATTTTTTGCATTTGTTAAATGTCAGAATCGAGCGAGGGAGAATTTTTATGTATTTTTTTATCACTTTCATCGAAGTCAGAAGTTTACATACACTTCCTTAGTATTTGGTAGAATTGCCCCGAAACTGTTTCACTTGGGCCAAACATTTTGGGTATCCTTCCACAAGCTTTCTACAATAGTTTGCTGGAATTTTGGCCCACTCCTCTTTACAGAACTGTGGATGCATATAAAGGCACACCTCAACCACAGAGCCTCTTTCTTTGACATCATGGGAAAATCAAGAGAAATCAGAAGACATCAGGAAAAGAATTGTGGACCTCCACAAGTTTGGTTCATCCTTAGGTGCAATTTCCAGATGCCCGTTCATCTGTTCAGACAATAATATAAAAAACATGGGAATGTACAACCATCATACCGCTCAGGAAGGAGACGGATTCTGAGTCCCAGAGAGGAACGTTTTTTGGTGCGAAATGTGCGAATCAATCCCAGGACAACAGCAAAAGACCTGGTGAAGATGCTAGCTGAAACTGGTAAGACAGTGTCATTATCCACAGTAAACGAGTCCTGTACCACCATGAGCTAAAAGGTTACTCTGGGAGAAGAAAGCCAGTACTTCAAAACCACCATAAAAAAGCCAGACTACAGTTTGCAACTGCACATGGGGACAAAAATCTTAATTTCTGGAGACATGTCCTGTGGTCTGACGAAACAAAAATTGAACTGTTTGGCCATAATGATAAATGGTATATTTGGAGGAAAAAGGGCGAAGCTTTGAAGCCTCAGAACAACATCCCAACTGTGAAGTATGGGGGTGGTAGTATAATGTTGAGGGGCTGCTTTGGTGCAGAAGGGACTGGTGGACTTCACAAAATAGATTGCATCATGAGAAAAGAAAATTTTGTGGATATATTGAAGCAACATCTGAAGACTTCAGCCAGGAAGTTAAAGCTTGGGCGTAAATGGGTCTTCCAAATGGACAATGACCCCAAGCATACCTCCAAATTAGTTACAAAGTGGCTTAAGGACAACAAAGTCAAGGTATTGGAGTGGCCATCACAAAGCCCTGATCTCAATCCCATAGAACATTTGTGGGCGGCACTGAAAAGGCGAGTGCGAGCAAGAAGGCCTACAAACCTGACCCAGTTACACCAGTTCTGTAAAGAGGAGTGGGCCAAAATTCCAGCAAACTATTGTAGAAAGCTTGTGGAAGGAGACCCAAAATGTTTGGCCCAAGTGAAACAGTTTCGGGGCAATTCTACCAAATACTAAGGAAGTGTATGTATACTTCTGACTTTGATGAAAGTGATAAAAAAATACATAAAAATTCTCCCTCGCTCGATTCGGACATTTAACAAATGCAAAAAATATGTTAATATGTATTGATCTAAAACAGAAAAGGTTTACTCTGATTTAATGTATGACAGTAAAGAAATAAAAGTTTTTGTGTTTTTTTTTTAAGTGTATGTAAATATCTGGTTTCAACTGTATCATACTGACTTTTTAATGGCTTTCTTTTATATACTATACTATGACTTTTATATGACTTTTTCGACATACTATACTATGACGTTTTCATTCCTTTTTTTGACATGATTTGTTATCACTTTTTTCCACATAACTATACTATAACATTTTGACATACTATAATATGATTTTTCTCTTTTTTAAACTTAAAATATTCCGCTTTTGTTTAGTACATTATTGGTATTATTCAACACTTTTCCAACTATTCTCACTACTTCACCTTCTTCTAATGCAATTATGCCAGCCATCCAGTTTAGCTTTAGCAATTTAGCTTTTCAGCTTTCACAAGCATGGAAATGCTTTGTCTAGTTGCATCTTTAAAATACCATGAAATCCCTGAAACTAATGAAAAATAAGAAAGTAAATGCTGTATGCTCTTTATTATTGTTTATATAACAGAACTGTATTTGATTTAATTTACTATAGTTAAAGTATTTGAATTCTGCTTTATGCTCTTATGTGTTTGTTTATGTCTTTTTTCTATTAATAGTAAGAGTAATAAGTTGGCAAATGTTTCATGTTTTTATAATGTTCTATAATAGATAATATGCAGTGAATGTTTGTATATAAAACTTTCATTTTCAAGTTTGTATAAAACAGCATTAGCATGTCTAATTCCATAGGATCAGTATGTGTGATGTACTGTGTAACTCAAGGTCCCCTTACTAGCTTCTTCTGAGCTTTCGACCACGTCTCACAGTTTTCAGCAGCAGATGGAACCAGCTCAAATCAAATCATCTCCACCCATTCACGAAGATCATGAGATGCAGTTCAAAGCTCCAAATAGCTAGAGACATAGGCTACGTTCACAAAACAAGTCTTAATGCTTAATTCGGATATTTTGCTCAGATCTGACTTTTTGTTTGGCTGTTCACATGACCTTTTAAAATGTGGCCTATATCAGATTCCAGTGGGAACTGTTTGCGGTTTTGAACTGACCCGCATGATCAAAAGAACAATAACAATGACATCAGAGGCAGCACGCAGCACGCTGTCGCACTAAAGTTAGGGAGGTTGTTCACACTGCGGTCGCATTGAAAAACAGTCAGACCTGGGTCTGATTCAGGACCACATATGGAGGCGGTCTATATCTGATTTGAGTATTCACACTACTTCTGAAGAAGTCTGACCTGGTCACTTGACCCCAAAAAAATCTGATTTGGGCCACTTCTGCCTGCAGTCTGAACGTAGCCTTAGACCTTAAATTGGGAAAAAAATTTCACGTGTAAGAAATTTATGTTAAATTAATGTTGAACTAGAAAAGCATTATTTTGGTAAGTTATCCTGTCAAGTTTACAATGCATTTTAACTTGAAGTAGCACGTTACCAGGATTACTTTTAAGTTTTTACCTTCTGGTTATCTTTGTTACTTGTAAACCAGTGGTGGAATGTAACTAAGTACATTTACTCAAGTACTGTACTTAAGTACTAATTTGAACTCCTTGTACTTTACTTGAGTCTTTTCTTTTCATGCCACTTTCTACTTCTACTCCGAGAGAAATATTGTACTTTAGTTACTCCACTACATTCATCTGTTACAGCTTTAGTTACTAGTTACTTTAGTTACTCCACTACATTCATCTGTTACAGCTTTAGTTACTAGTTACTTTAGTTACTCCGCTTCATTCATCTGTTACAGCTTTAGTTACTAGTTACTTTAGTTACTCCACTACATTCATCTGTTACAGCTTTAGTTACTAGTTACTTTAGTTACTCCGCTTCATTCATCTGTTACAGCTTTAGTTACTAGTTACTTTAGTTACTCCACTACATTCATCTGTTACAGCTTTAGTTACTAGTTACTTTAGTTACTCCGCTTCATTCATCTGTTACAGCTTTAGTTACTAGTTACTTTAGTTACTCCACTACATTCATCTGTTACAGCTTTAGTTACTAGTTACTTTAGTTACTCCACTTCATTCATCTGTTACAGCTTTAGTTACTAGTTACTTTAGTTACTCCACTACATTCATCTGTTACAGCTTTAGTTACTAGTTACTTTAGCTACTCCACTACATTCATCTGTTACAGCTTTAGTTACTAGTTACTTTAGCTACTCCACTACATTCGTCTGTTACAGCTTTAGTTACTAGTTACTTTACACATTAAGATGTTTGCACACAGAACACATGTAGTTACATGTAGTATAAAATATGATGCTTTATTATAAATTGAACTACCCGACAATATAACGGCTACAAGTCACGCTGAGATGATGAGACCATTAAACACACAGCTGGTTGGATCGTTTCCAGTTTCTAAAATGGGAGGATTTTTCTGCATTGAGGACTCATTTTTTTAATACTTGAAGTACATTTCCCTGATGATACTTACATACTTTTACTTAAGTAACATTTTCATTGCAGTAACAGAGTATGTTTACAGTGTGGTATTAGTAGCCTACTTTTACCCAAATAAAGGATCTGATACTTCTTCCACCTCTGTTGTCCATCTGAAAGAGCCTTGAACAGACCCGAGCCGTTAGGAGGCCCATGGCCGTTGTCAGAGAGGATCTGGCTCCGACGCCTTGCTGAGAGACGAGCATGTTTCACAAACAGGCCGAGCAATTATAGCCTGAATAATTATGCGCTGAAGGGGAGACACGATTCGCCCCACTGATCAGCAAAGTTCATGTGAAGTTATAATTAAACAATAACTCGTTTACAAATGAACGCACACGCGCATTTGTGTACTTAAGTGTGCAGAGTGTAATTAGCTGCGATGCATCTGAGCGAGATTGAAGAACAACAATGTCAAATGGTGGAATTATGTTCTGCTCATGAGCTTGTATCACTGTTATCTGTGTGCTGCGGGGAAGCGGGGGCAAAGATAGAAAGACACATTGAATGAGCGACTGAAGGCGGATTCATCTTCACACGATTCAGAGATGGACGTGATGTTTGTCAGGGAAACTTTGTACAGAGACATTAGATTAAGATCTCTGGGTAAATAAAGTTAGCCACAGAAACCTTCATTTTTTTATTTATTTTTTTAAATAACCAGGAAATCATATTCAAACGTTATGTTGTTACACACAATGTTAAATGACATTATGTGATGTGAGTAAGATAATGTGTTAATGTTGTTCCTTCAGACAGACAGGGATATAGCTGCCTGTTGTTCAATGACGCATTCATTCCTCTCTCTTTTTCCATTTTTTTTAGTGACAGGGCTGAATGTGCTGAGTCAGCATTTAACCATGTCTTGACACCAGAAAGAATACTGTATGTTCCACTTCATTACCTATTGCCGCCTCTGTCACTGACAAAAAAAAAAGTTGTCGATCAACAGCTCCAAAATAAGACTCACAGAGGAGGCCTTTTTAAATGTCAGATGGATAGGGAGAAAAAAGGGTAAGAGTATAGTAATCCTGATAAAAGTGGGAGTAAAAGACACTTGAAACTGATGGAGCTGATAGCCTGCATGATGCTGCCAGCTTGCCTGAACGGGCTGAGATGTCCTTTTAACATTCAGCTTTTGATTTTCTCAGCAGCACTTTGCAAAACTACTCACACGTCTGCAAGGCTGAGATGTTGAGTTTGGTGAAAGGTCTAAAACCAGCTTATGGCTTATTGTGATTATCTTGATACAGCTACATTTGATGAACAATCATTTTTGTTATTGATTCATCTGTCAATTTTTTTTTTCTTGGAATTGTTTAGTCTATTAAAATGCCAGGTGTTAACTTTGACTGGGTTCTAATCGAGTGACACTGACAGTGTGACAGTACCAGGACCCTGAAACTGAAGCAGCTACATGGAATTAAGCCATCATTCATTTTTATTATTCACAGTGACATGTCAAATGTCTTCTGTGGAAAAGGGCTATTGGTTGATTTGTCCGGCCAATGGTCCAAAACCAGAAAAAGAAAAAGATGTCAAAGTGACAAAAAAACAACCTTCTGATTTGAGAAGCAGGAGCAGCAAATGTTTTTGTCGGACAGATGACTTAACCCTTTGACGGTGTTTGCTACTGTTGGTAGAACACATGTTGACTTGGGATGCCTTGTTGAAAAATGTCTTGTACTTTATGCAACCTGGTTGAGCCAGCTCTGGCACTCAGGAAAAAAAAACTCTGCAGCTTTCTGAACTTTTCAGGAGGCGTCAATCCAGGAAATTAAATTTTTTTATTTTACAGGGTTGAATGAACAGAATGATATAAATAAATACCCCCATAAGTCTGATAACGTGTGAAAACATGCTCTACCAATAACTTCATATTGCTTCCCAAAACTGCCATTGAATACAAAGTTTTCATGAGCTGTTGTCGACTGTTGCACTATCACCATGACACCCCCTCTCATAGAGCACCTTAGCATGCAGACTGACTCACAGGGTCAGGCCCTGCGCTGCCCTGTAAGCCTCTCATGCTTATACATCCCTTAGTACATTTTTATCTAGTAGCTTTTCTTTTATTGTCCATATTATTCATGTGGATTTCTTATTTTATCATCCTGTTCATGATGTATGTGTATGATGTGTGTGATGTCTTTAAGCTACTGGAACCTTGAAATTCCCCTTGGGGATCAATAAAGTATCTATCTATCTATCAATCTATCTATCACTATCTATCTATCTATCAATCTATCTATCTATCTATCTATCTATCTATCAATATCTATCTATCTATCTATCTATCTATCTATCTATCAATCTATCTATCTATATCTATCAATCTATCTATCTATCTATCTATCAATCTATCTATCTATCTATCTATCTATCTATCTATCTATCTATCTCTCTTTCTCTCTCTCTCTCTCTTCTCTCTCTCTATCTATCTATCTATCTATCTATCTATATCAATAATATAATATATATAATATAATCAATCTAATTTTATTCCATTGTACATTTATTGAAATTATTATGTCAGTATGGTTTTTGTCACTAAAAAAGAAAGCAGTCATTAGGTCAAACTAGAGTGATAACAACGAGTCAACACAGTCAAGCTGAAGAACAGTACCAGCTGCAGGTTGGGAGCACGGTGCTGGTGCAGCTCCTGCCTGTCTGTGTCCAGAAACACAATCACAAGAAGGTAATCCATCGCCCCCCAAAACATTGACAGATGAGCAGGTCTGATCTAGTTCTATAAACAACATTTTACAATTTTCATATCCATTATTTATTTATTTATTCATTCATTTTGAATAGGCTGATATGTTTCATGTTCATGTTATATGTACAGTAAGCTGTTTCATTTCATTGAGTTTTACACTTTGCTCTAGTCCATAAAAAGAGATATGTGTTAATAAAACTGTGTTTTATTTCATTTAAATTAAAAAAATATCCAGATTGTTGAAAGTGTAATATTACTGTAAATGGAGGAACCAAATACATATTATAAATATATATTCTTTTCTATTGAGTGGGACCATTTAAGGGCTAAACAATTAATCATTTATAAAAAATGGTTGACAAATGTCTGACTATCAACTCGTGGATTAATTCATTCATTATCTCAGCACTATTTGAGCCAATAATGAGAAAGAAATCAATATGAAAATATGAATAATTTCCAGTATAATACGATCTACAGGGACTGAAAGTGGTGTGTGTGTGTGTGTGTGTGTGTGTGTGTGTGTGTGTGTGTGTGTGTGTTGCACGAAGTATGAGCAAGTGTGATTTAGTTCTACAAAGACCTATGACCCTGATCTTATTGTATGTTATTTTTAATATCCTAATATAATAATCCTAATAAGTATACTGACTAGTCTTGTTGTAAATGCCTCTACTATTTTTCTCACATGTATTACTGTATATAATGACACAATGCTTCCACATTTCCATCTGACAACAAACCTCACCTTAATATTACATATTTCTGCCATAAGGTCATAATTTATCATAGTCTAGATTTGAATATTTAACAGATTGTTTTGACCCAAGCCTTAGCTGGGACTCACCCTCGGGTCATGCTGACCTTATTCAGACTCCTGGAACACATTACAACACCTTCTTAAAATCAACTCAATTGTGCCTCTTGGACAATTTAGGACAATTTAGTCAGCTGTAACTGCTTTACATAATTGTACTTTCTTTTGCATCCTTATTATCACCAAATCATTTTTCCAATTCTGAATATTTTCTTGTCTTTCTATGTTTCTTACGATTGCATTTTCTGTGTTGTTCTGTTTTTGACTCGATGACACTGAAAAGGAGGGTCGCCCCTCAATGATCTCTCTCGGAGAAATAAAGGTTGAATGAATGCTGCCGTCGCTAGATGGCGCTAGAACACCGAGCATCCACAGCTCAGCTCAGTGGTGTGTGTGTGTGTGTGTGTGTGTGTGTGTGTGTGTGTGTGTGTGTGTGTGTGTGTGTGTGTGTGTGTGTGTGTGTGTGTGTGTTTTTCTTCCCTGGGAGCCTAATGGGAAATTTCAAGTCACCTAAATAAAAAGGAAGGTGTAATTAACGCGACGAGCTATTAATTGCATCTGCTAGAGAGCGGATGAAGGGCACGAGGGCGCACTTTTTTTTGGATTACTGGGCTCCACAAAAGTCTACTTCAGAGATCAGAAGAGAGAAGGCTTTATTTCCGGGGGTCGTTTCGTGCCAGGCATCCAAATGGCAGGTCAAACGGCGAGCGATGAGAGCTATAACGCAGACATGGACTTCTTCTATTTCCCTGCACCAACTACAAGCATTGGGTTTGCGGTCTGTAACATATAGGCTACTGCATCTCACACCCCCAACCGGCCCCGTCAGACACCGCCTACCAAGAGTCTGGGTCTGCCGAGGTTTCTTCCTAAAAGGGAGTTTTTCCTTGCCACTGTCGCAATAGCCACTGCTAATGCTTGCTCTTGAGGGAATTACTGTAATTGTTGGGGCTTTGGAATTTATAGAGTGTGGTCTAGACCTACTCTATCTGTAAAGTGTCTCGAGATAACTCATGTTATGATTTGATACTATAAATAAAATTGAATTGAATTGAATTGCATTTCAGAGGGATAATGTCCAATGGGCTCATTATCCCATATAGAAGTCGATTAACCATATGGCCGTTGATTAAATAGTCCAATAAGGTCAGTCAAAATTCACTTTTGAATAAGGAAACACAGACGCCACTCCATTGGGTATTCTGGAAATATTAAGGTTCATTTTTCATAATGGAAAGACGCTACTTTTATGTCATTATTCTGTCCAAAAATAAACAATAAATAGGCTAACATCTGTAACTACAGACATGGTTCGATAATCACACTAAAAGCCCTACAGGAATTAGTTCATAGCACTAAGGAGGTCTGTTACGTTTATTGTCTTCATTCAGTGGATAAACGAAATAAATGAGCGCCCTACTTTTTTTGTTTATTATCAGATTAATCGGTCAACGCCATCAATAACCGATCAGCTATAGATTCCTATAGTCGATCCTCCTGGTTTGCTCAGTAACGCCGAGGGAACTCTCACTCTCAGTGCATCCATACAGGCTCATCTGTTCATGCATCTGCACACATCGAGCTGCAGCTTGTGGAGTGAAATGGAGAAGAAACCGATTGTAATTAATATTATTATGACAACCACAGAGGGCAACACATTTTACATTTTTTTTTTGGAGTTAAGCAGGAAGTGGCAGGAAAATAGCATCTTTGCATTTTAGCTGTCGACTTCAAAATAAAATTAAGTAGAATCATTAGATTTAGATTTACAAATATCACACCACAGGTTTCTATGGGAATATTATAGAGAAATGACATAGCATAGTGAATAGGAGCATACCATCAGGGTCACCACTGTCAGTATCACTGTCACTATCAGTCCCTACAGAAATGGTAGAGTGGAGATTTCTGGTAAGCACTTTTTTTTAATCCATTGATCCAGAACCTTTTGTTTTGATGGGACAAAATAAAAACCATAAGTTCTGTTTAAATACAGTAAACCTGTGTAACTCTCACAGCCTATGATGCGTTTAAAGTCTGGGTTGTTTAAACCTTCAGTTTAAAGTGACCGAGATTAATAGCCAAACATGTCCAAAACAATGCAGTTTTTTATGTCTTGTGTTGTGGACACAGTTGTAGAAAAAAAAGCATCTGGGACCAGGAACAGTGAAATGATGGTGAATAAAACAAGTTTGTGAATTTTAGGAATTATAGGTTACATTTTTAAATGCTACACATCTTTGTTTTTATACCATGGGAGACATACTCTAGATGCTTCTTTTTTTCTTCTTCGTTTTGTCCACAACAGTGTGAGTGTGCAACAGAGAAAGTGAAATCTCTCGCTCCAAATAAAAATATTACCGTGTTGGACCTCTTTCAAACCCTCCTAAGGACCACTATCGGTCCTCGGACCCCACTTTGGGAACCCCTAATTTAACCCCTTCAAATGGAAGCTGTGCTTCTCCCAGCCAAAGCCAGTCGATTTGAAAGCAGCCTGGGGCAGAAACAACACATCATCGGCTCACAATCTTCCATTCATCAAGCCTCACCCAGACCAATGAGCTCAAAGCAAGACGCGGATTGGGATTTTTGAACAGCGCAGATGTCAGGCAGATAGTGGACTCACAGCAGCAGTCTTGGTTTGCTGGATTTAAAGGGAGGGGGGAAAAAAACATATAGCCTCGACGTTGGAAAAAAGCTGTTTAATATCAACCCCATTATTTAAAAATGTGCAAGTCCGTTGTGTGTCCAGTGATGAAACACCTACAGGCATTGATCAACTCTGCTTTATCTACCCCAAGTTCAACCAGTGAATATGACATATAGCCTATGCACCCCCCCCCCTCCCCCCCAAAAAAAATAAAATAAATAAAAATAAAAATAAAACAACAACCCCAAAACCACTCGTCTAACAAGCAATTAAACAAAAGGACAAGAAAACAGCGTCGGATTGCTACAGGTCTACATCCCACAACTTGAAGTTCCAGTGAATTATGAGTTGAATTATGAGTTGAATTATGAGTTGGATCGATTCATTAAAGCTACTGAGGAACGATTTCAACGCCATGGCGGTTTCTGCGGGTTGTTTTTTTTTTGCAGGAGAAAAACATACATCAGGAAGGGAAAAAAGTAAAGATGTTTCCAAATGACAGGAGAACACACACACAATAAAACAAGTCCCTGGATATCTGTTTTTGCATAAAACGAAAAGCAAGCTACTGTACGGGGAAAAGATGTACTATATACATTTAGCTGTGACGGTTTGAGGCTGTGGCAATCCCGCTGAAAAATCCAAAATATGTCTTTCTTCTTCCCTACAAAACAAAAGCCTCCTACGTGTCCTTTCATATATATCTCGCACTTTGTGTCATCTATAAAAAAACAAAAACAAAAACATCGTATAATAAATTACAATCTCATAAAGAATGCTGAAAAATAGAAAATAAAAATGTCTACGAGCAATTTCCCCCATGTAATAAAAAAACGGACGAAGAGGAACAAAATGGCTGAAAGGAAAGGCATGGCAACGACCTTACAAACAAATTAAAATAACACCTTGTGAATAATAATAATAATACTCATTATAATAATCATTATAATAATAATCATTTTGATCATATGCTGAAATTTTTGGAATGTCACTAAAATGTGTTTTTGGGAAGAATTCTAAAGGCCTTAATATTATTGTTCTTCTCAAACACTAATCATGACGCTTATCTCCGTTTCTATCCTCTGATTCATTGTGGGAAATTGTCTACAATAATATAATCGATTAATCCAAATTCACTCCTCGAAGCACCTATATTTCGATTTGAAACAATCTAATGTCATTTCAGAGCGGGCATCAATTGGCAAAAACAGAAGTCCTTAGACAATTCAAACAAATAAAATTGATTTCACATTCATTCAAAAAATATTTAGACTGAAAATAGAATGCGCCACAAAATAAAATATTAAACCGTAAACGAGCATATTGTCGGCAACAAAATCAACTTTAAATAGCACACAAATACAAGGCAGTAGGTAGGCTATGATGAATGAGACTGGATTTCTTTTTTTAAAAACTCAACCTGTCTGTTTTTAAAAACATCAATCCAAAAAAGTGCCCCAGTGAAGAAAGAAAAACGGAAAAAAGATGAAGCCATGACTTTTAAAGTTATACAATATTTACAAAAGTGGATCCAAATGTTCTGTGAGAGTTGGTGACGTATATTTTCTGTATAGATATCTATATCTATAGCCCATCCTGTGGAAAAGTGCCAGATAATCCAATCAATCGCCACGGAGCCCTTCCTGAAGCTGGGAGACTCTGAGGGGGGTATGGGGGTGGGGGGAGGAATATTATTGGACGCTTGTTTTGTGAAAAATATAATGAAAGTTTTGTTACTGCTGCCTGACTGATGACAGAGGTCATAACATACTTTTTATTTATCACATCACTAAGGCCAATTACTGAATGGTTTAGCCTGCGAGCTGCACAAATGTAGCCTAATAATAATAATAATAATAATAATAATAATAATAATAATAATACAAATTATAATAGTAATACTCTGTGTCCATAACTAAAGCCTGACCTCTGTCCTCCCAGAATAAATAAGAGCTGAATGGCCTGCAGTGTTGTGAATGCAGAGCGGCTCTGTGCTGCTGCCTGGCAGACAGATGGGACTCAGGCGATGCTCACCCTCAGCTGGACTCCACTGGACTGGGACTGCAGCCTTTACTGGCCTCCAGTTTACTCCATTAACGCAGCTCCTTTGACCCCCCACTCCCCTGCACCACCCACCCATCACTGCTGGACGCACAATTTAGGGCTACAAAACTAAACGCCTTTGTATTTGCTTTCCCTTTTACGCACAGGAAGATGTGATTTGATATAAAAGTGCCGAATGGAAAACCATTCAACTATGCTTTTTTTGTGTCTAAAACCAGGTATCCCTCCTCCCGACCCTTCTCTCTTCTTCTTTTTCAAGTATATTTCAATACACAATAGGGGCTACACCTTGAAACTGCGTCGACTGGAGTCACAGTGCTGGCCATGTATCCTCGGAGAACACAACACAGGCTTCTGTTCCTTTAGCTCTGCCTGGGAGAGGAAAACCAAAATGTCCTGTCCTCCCCTCACTCATTTTCCATTCCTCAGAAATTCATTGCAGATATTGTGTGAGTACTCACTGCAATCTATTATACATAAAACACCCACTATAGCGTTTCATAGTTCAGTGATTTATATATAACCTTGGGGATAAATAAAAAAGGAGAAACATGTCCTGGAGGAGCGCTCCGGCAGAGTTCATTGGACCGGGGTCTGGACCCCGTGGTGCGGCGGCGTGTCCCCGTACACATCCTCGCTCCCCGGCAGAGCTCCTCCGGGAGGGGTCATGCGTTTCTCCTTCTGTCTCCTGTTACAAAACCAAACCCTGACCACTTCTTTCTCCAGGTGCAGACTGTCCGCCAGGCCGATTATTTCCGACGCTGCCGGTTTAGGACACTTCAAAAAATGGCTCTCCAAAGCTCCCTTTACGCTTACCTCGATTGAAGTCCGTTTTTTCCTTTTCCTCCCCTGCGCCGCGATTTTGTCCAGGCTGGTCGGGCTTCCCGAGGTGGAGTCCGCCTCCTCCAACCACTTGTTCAACAGAGGCTTCAGCTTGCACATGTTTTTGAAGCTGAGCTGCAGGGCCTCAAACCTGCATATGGTGGTCTGGGAAAACACATTTCCGTACAGGGTCCCCAGGGCGAGTCCCACGTCCGCCTGCGTGAAGCCCAGCTTGATCCTCCGCTGCTTGAACTGCTTGGCGAACTGCTCCAGGTCGTCCGAGGTCGGCGTATCCTCGTCCGAGTGGTCGTGGTGGCTCTGCGGCCGGTGCTGGTGCTGATGCTGGGACGGAGGGTGGCCGTGATCGCTGAGGTGCGGGCTGTGGTGCTCGTCGTGGCTGTCTCTTAGGTTGTGGTGGTGCATCCCCTGCCCGCTGCCCGGGATCAGCCCGTTGACGCCGAAGCCCGGCTGGGAGTAGATAAGGCTTTGGCCGTTCGTAGTGGCCATGCTCGGTATGTGCGCCGCGGTGGTGGTTCTCCACGCCCGGCCGTCGTGGTGGTTCCCGTGCGTCTGGTGCACCAGGTGGGGCCGCGACTGGTGCTGAAGGTTGCTGCTGGAGTTGTGCATCTCGTCCCTGGCGCCCTGCACCGCGGGTTTGATGTCCTGCTCCGCGCCGAGCGGGCTGGAGGACCACGGGGCTCCCTCTCCGTGGGACAGCGCCGTGATCCACTGGTGTGCGTGGCTGAGCGTGTGGCTGTTGCTCTGCAGCGGGTAGTCGCCCTGCAACAGGCTTTGCGCGTCCCGGTACGCTGTGGCTTGCTGCATGCTGCCGGGCTCCGAGTGCACGATGGATGCGCTGGAGGTGAGGATGTTGTAGTGGTTAGACGCTGCGGTCGCCATGACTCTCGGAGCCGGACTGGTCGCTCTGATTAAAGGAAGCTCGCATTTGACAGATCCTCTCCTGCCCACAGGCGGCTCTCAGGCGCTCTGCCAAGTGGACGCAGAGGCGCACCTGGACTCCGCCACGCCTCCGCCGCTTATTGGACGCCAAAGGATGATGGACGTGGTAACCAATGGCAACGACGCAGTGATTGGCTGCGGGGAAGTCTCTCCAAACACTACTCTCTTTGTTGGAGGTGCGAGTTGAGGCTGCCGCGGAAGCGGAGAGCCGGAGTGCAGCATGGGGAGACGGAGCACCGGGATCAGCAGTGCAACTGTAAGATCCAGTGGATTTCCTTTGATAATCATGTTCTATCAGGACTCAGGCTCAGGCTAGTTTAGATCCAGGGGACCAGGGTGTTTACCAAGATGAATACCAAATCTCTGTTGTGTAGGATATACAAATGTTGTTATTTGTTGACTGTAGTTCTCCGCACATTTATGCTATTAAATGTTGTTATGGAGACGTGTGTGTAAAATCCTAATTTAATTAGGCGATGTAAACCTTTTCACTGCAGCAGCAAATATTGTTAGATTTCAAATGAAATATCTACATTAGCCTACATGTGCAAATACATAGACAAGGCCTGTCTCTTTCATGTTTTACGTTGTAGGTGTATGTATTTTAATGTCTGTTATTTCTGCAGCGTTGTGTGTGTGTGTGTGTGTGTGTGTGTGTGTGTGTGTGTGTGTGTGTGTGTGTGTGTATAAAAGAATATAGCTACTGAGTATTAAGAATCGTTATAGTCTATCAATCAACCAATACTTAAAAGTAGAGATAACATCATTTAAACATAAAAAAACAAGCAAAATAGTTTGAAATCTAATTTATTCAAACCGGTCTTAAAACAACAGGCATGCTGGCATAATACGGTTCACTGTGTTATTGAGATGTAGAGTTGTAGGATATATACAGTATATATATATATATACACGCTAGTTTGTTTAAAAAAAAAGTGAGTTATCTGGTAAAGGAAAACGCTCAGGCCCGTTTCAATCATATCGATTTTATTAGAAAAAGAAAATCTCCTTGTATTAAAAGTGAATAAGTTGGATTCAATTGTGAGTGAAATGGAACATGTTGGACCTCATTGTTGACCTTATCTGTCCTAACAGCATTCAAGTAAAAGTGTTATAGCAGTTTAAATTGAAATGTGTATCATTTTAATAACACCCTTCTTGGATTGCATCAGTGTAAAGTCCATTATGTTCCTGCTACCTAGATTATTTCAAACCGTTGCTTATCAAAGCTATTAATGACAGACTCCTGCAATTTTACCAACATTCCTCAGTGGTTTATAAAGATGTAAGTTAGTACATTTTCCCCAGCGAAGGCTTGGAAATGTGTCTAAATTCATATGTCTTGACTTGAAAACTTTTAACAGCCCGTAAAGTAAACAAATCCACTTTTGTGTCCCAGCAGGCTGTAAAGTGAATTAACAAGGCTGCACTGGGAGGAGTGGCTACACACAGAAAAAGGAGGGCCACTGGATTGAAGTTAAGGTTCTATATATAGCTTGAATGACTTAAAAGAGTTTCTTTTTTAAACACTGAAACACACCATTTATATGGTTCCCAAATTGTTTAAGTTTGAAGCATTTCATGTGCTCCTAAGCAGCTGTTTACAGCGCTGTAAAGCATCTATGTGGGATCCTTAGAACATGGTGTAAAGGTATTGAAAGCCTTTTAAGGATTCTTTACATCCCCCAAAAGAGATTCAAAGTTATTTTCAGGTCTTTAAATACAACTATTTTAGAGTTTATGGTGTGTGAAAAGCTCCTCTGGCTGCTCATCACCCAGTAAAGTGAGAACAGACCTAAGTGAAGAGCAGGATTAAGTCCAGACTCAGGCCTCCAGTCCGGGGCAGGGAGAGCAGCTTTCCATCCCGTCCCAGCTGTCGTCCCCCAAGTGTCAGCTTCAGGGACCAGGACTTTGTCCAGAGAGGGGACATTCCTGGCAGACCGCTGCTGGTTGCCATAGGGAGAGGTAAATGAAACAACAGCAGTCGTGTCGCTGCTGCCCCCGCCCCCCCCCCTGTTCCTAGACTATCTAAAGGCCTCTATTTAGAGAGGCTCTCTGCTGCGGGGACAAAGCCCTTGCAGGGATAAAGGAGGGAGGGGTAAAGAGCACAGGGCCCTGAGAGAGAGAGAGAGAGAGAGAGAGAGAGAGAGAGAGAGAGAGAGAGAGAGAGAAATGACTAGAAGAAGTGAAAAAGATGAGAGAGATTCTGTCTGTCCTCAAAGCTGCTCCTCACACTGCAGTGAGATAAAGCAAACTGTGTGAACACCAAAAAATACAAACAAAACTTCAAAAATGTTGCTCAGCAGAAGTATGTTTCAACTTGCTAACTTCTGATGCAGTCCCTTAATTTTGAATACTAGAAGGCATTAATAATTCCTACTGTATAGATGCAATTAAAAAGCACTTTTGGTCGCTGTATGGCCTATAACAATTCAATCCACCAGAAATAAAGTAATACATACTGGCCACAAATTAAACCTATAAATCAATGGAGACAGTTCTTCAATATCCACAATTTATAACTTCTAAACTATGCAAATTACTCAAACTAATTAAAACATGTTATTTAATAACTTGGACCTAGTAGTAAAATTAAAAGGCAATAAGAAAAGCAATTATCAAAGAAATATTTTCACAAAAAATATTCAAACTGTGCAGTAAAAACAGAAAAGGCTACGCTGAATATACACCCACAAATCATTCTTAGCCATGTTAATTTATTCGGAAGGTTCACACAGGGACACATGTCATGTGTACGGACTGAGGACTGTGAACAATACAGGAGCACACAACAAAGGGCAAGTGCTAATGACAAATTGTTCTCTAACCCTGCTTTATGTGACCTGAATTGGATTTTGATGACACTGATTTAAGTTGTTCTTCAACTTTTCTTTTGTCTTGATGCTGCTTAAGTAGCCAAAATAGACAATATTTATCTCTGATGTTACTAACAAACATGAATAAAATATCAAATGCAACCATCTTGAAATATAGGGACAGGAAAGTGTATATCAAACGCATAGAATATAAAAGAAATATGTTATATTCATCCATTGAAGGCCCAATTGGCAACCAAAATGTACCAACATTTTAAATATAAGGTTGGAAATAGTTATGACTTATTATTAACAGACAAGTCTTTTTAACAGTAATCATAAGTCTGCAATGTTTTCTGATGTTGTTGGTCTGTTTACATTAAAACATCTGTAAACAGTGATATAAACCAGGCCTATGATGATCAGCTGAGAAACCCAAAATGCTTATTATCCATGTATAACTCAAGCTCTCCAATTAAGTATTACTGATTGGGCCTTTAATGGATCTCATTTCATAGGCTAATAATCCTTTATGGATGTGAATCCAGCTGCACTGATATCACATGAAGCTGCCAGGATTTAAGTCATACGAGGAAAAGTTTCCAGGCACGGCTCAGTAATTCATTCTGGTAATATTGAACATTATTGTGGCGTAACATTGGAATCGGCCAAATCAAAAGAACATTGTGGTAATTAGGCTGTAATTCAAGGAATTACCACATCGCCACACAGGCTTAAATAGTCGTGTTGGGAGAAACGCAAAGCACATTATTTTAATGGTGTAATATGCAAACTATGGCTCGTTTCAATTACATGGCTTAACAATGCATAAATGATGCGAGCCTTGTTATTTGGACTGCAGGGTCCTCAGTTATTCAATCACTCAGAGGGGCCAATGTTAGGGGCCATGCTGCCTCCTCTCATACAGTAAAAACACAGTGCTGAGCACCGAGGGCCGCTGCCAAACTACATTTAAGGGAATAAAAATGAACAGCCGAGAATGTAAGCGTTAAATTAACAGTAGGATAATTATATGAACCGTGTGCTGTAAGGATTCAATTTCTAACGCTTTAATTAGGCGACAGTCTCCCCATACATCAGCTCACATCCCTCTGCCAATTTCTCACCAGAAAGCGTCCTGTGAGCGGAAATAATTAGATTTTATTAAGACACGGCTCGCGTAATAAAGAAAATCAAAGGAGGGGCTGGTTGAATATGATATTTTTTTAAATCGTTGATTGTTCCACACACACAGTCCACTGAGCCCCATTTAAAGACAAGGACAGTTGAGTCCAAACTAGAAGTAAAGAGGCTGCTATCCGTCTGACTATATTAACCCATATAATGAACTGTCCACTGTCTACTGTAGGAGGAAGATACAGTAACTTATGTTCTCAACCCTTCTGACAGAAATATAGTCCATTTGTTATAACTTTAGAAGGATGCTATACAAAATGCCCTGCAAAATGACTGTAATGCTGCAACTAACTAAATTAATCATATAATCAGTGAACATTGCCAGTCCATATTTCCCAGAACCCAAGATGACACATTTAAAGTCCCCCCTCCAGTCAAAAATATGTTTTACTTATTGTTACCTGGCTTGGATGTTTGAGCTTCACTGTGCAGAGTTTGACTGGCTTTTATCTGCCGAAGGGAAGTTTCTCTCAACTCACCTTGAATCTCAGTTTAACGCCTGGATGTTCGAGAAGATTTTTGTGACATCACAACTAGTTTGGAGCCAGTCATGGTCCAATATGCAACTTACACAAAAGTGATGTGGAAACGTGAAGCATATACAATGAGAACACACTTTTCAGTGAAGTTGGAGACATACTGTGTCTAATTCTGTTGGTAAAGTTTGCAAATAAAAAAAACTATTGGCATATTTTTTAGCTTCTGTATGTTTTCCAATGATGGAGAAAGACTAGATGTCATTTTAAGATTTCTTAACGAGGTAATTCAATGTTTTTTTGTGTGTGGAAAAAACACATGGGACACCACTTATTATTCCAAGCACAGTATTTTTGTTCTAAAACATGTCTGGAGGGGATCTTTAATTGCTTGTGTCCAACCAACAGTCCCAAACCCAAAGATATTCAGTTTATTATCATATATCAGCAAATTTGAGAAGCTTGAATCTTAGACCTAAAAAATGACTTAATTATTAAAATTGTTGCAGATAAAGTCTGTCGATCAACTAATTGTTTCATTTCTAATTAACTATATGAATAGGTATTTGCCCCTATTAAATATCGTTATGATATCTGGACTATAACAATAGGAGATATAATCCAATGAGGTACAATAAGATGTTTAACAATTTAGCGTTTAGTGCCTCAAAGACACAAAATAGTCCCTGTTAGAATTATTGGTTTATTACAGTCTAATCTTTAGGGAACAATTTTGTTTGTTTTTTGCATCTACCACAACTTTGACTTGTTTGTCTCATTCCAGACCAGATACCACATCAAAAAACCAAAAGAACTGAACCAATCTCCTTTCATCTACAAGATTGTATCCTGGAAATTAAAGATATCCTGGGTTATAACAAAGTAGTTTGCATTGTACACTGCGGAATAAATACATACAAGACATACAGTATGAAACATAAAACATTCAATACTTTTAAATCATGCGCAGATCCATTGCTGCTATGTAATAACAGAGATGTCATGTTGTTGAGGTTTTATTTCAGATTAGCCGTTCAGATATCAATAATTCTTGTGCAGGCTCGGCTCAAGTCTTACATAACGAGAGCCGACCCACGCATTTCATCCTTACTGTAATTGTTGTGTGCATCAAAGGGAGGGAGATTGACAGGCTGTATGGGAGGATTAATACAGTGGGTGAGTGACTACATACTGGGGAGGGAGGGAGGGGGGAACAAGAGAGGAGAGAGACTAAGATATGGGGGTGAGAAGGAGGAGAATGAGAGAAAAGTAGAAGAGGACAAAAAGTGGGGAGAGAGTTAACGAGAGGGAGAGCATTAATTGTGTGCATTGTGCCGGGGCTCTTTTGCTGAGTGTGGCTGTCGAGGTGCGGGCGCTAACCCCTCCAGCAGCCCGCCGTGATCTGAGCCAGCTCTCAGACTGCTGTATTCCAATGCAATTAGGCCACTCAAAGGCCTGCTTAAAGCTGCACCTCCACACACACACACACACACACACACACACACACACACACACACACACACACACAGATAGCAACAGCCCCTGTGGGTCCCCTCCATTGTAGTGGGGAGGTGTATTCTGTCCCTCTTTGAGGCCCTGGATGAAGAGACCACCCTGGGGAGCAGAAAAATGGGAGGATTACCTCTCTTTCTGTTTTTTCCCTCTCTTTCTGTCTCTTTATATCTCTCTCTCTCTCTCTCTCTCTCTTTTGGCTTAGGAGTTCACCTCTAAAATCAGCTCAGGCACAGAGCTGAGCTTTGGTTAGTTCCTCCAAAGAGACACAACTTGGGCATTTTTTTTGCAGAAGGAAACAGAGGAAGAAGAGCAACGAGGCATCGCTGTGATGGATGTCATTGTGGGACTGCTTTAGCAATATCACTTCCCTCTTCCTCTTTCATTATTCATACAGTCATATATTTCAACAAGTGGCGCAGGGCGTGTAGCTCACTAGCTTGTCCCCATTGGCATCAGCGCCGCAGCCTCAGTCAGTCAGTCAGTCAGTCAGTCAGTCAGTCAGTCAGTCAGTCAGTCAGTCAGTCAGTCAGTCAGTCAGTCAGTCAGTCAGTCAGCCAGCCCCCTCTGTGTGCTGTATTAAGAGAAAGCTCTTCAAAATAGTAGAGTTCTCTTGGCGGTGTTTCAGCGTGTCTCATTCCCCAGAAAGCATTTAAAGCAGATTACCAACCTAACGCTACACCTCCCAAATAAGAGGAGAGAGAGAGAGAGAGAGAGAGAGAGAGAGAGAGAGAGAGAGAGAGAAAAAAACCTGGCACATTAACACCTGCAATACTACTCAATGGCATCAACAGATTAACGAGGTAATCCACACAATGAGGTCTTTGATTCGTGTGGTTTGGCAGGCAATAATGCCAGGCATAATGCACACTGTTATTTCAGACCGTCCCAGCACGAGAAAACCTGGCAGAAGCCGTTCCCTTTTTTTGTCTTTCCCCGTCAGATGAGCTTTTGAAGAATTTGAACGCGTGCATCTGCCGTGTTTGCTGGTTTCCTTGTCAGGGAAATAACCTGCTGGCTGCTCCTGTGGCTCATGTGAAGGGAGAAGGGGAGGAATCACAGGCTTTCTGAAGGCTGTTTAAACAGCAGGGCTGAGGAGCTCTCCCTCGTCTTTTCCCCATTTTTCTGCATAAGGACGTGCGTATAGGATAAGTGTGTGTGTGTGTGTGTGTGTGTGTGTGTGTGTGTGTGTGTGAGATAGATCTCGCGGTCCCATTGCTCATGTGCGGCTCGATTAGCCCCACGTGCCTCGTTCGTCAGACGTGGAGGCATAGCAGATGGCGGGAGACGCACCGTGTTACCATGCTGCGGCACTATGTAACGCTGCTCTAATTGAAACATCAATACCGCCCTGTCAATACACTACTGCTACTTTACAAAACACCATTACCTACAGACCTGCACTTGACTTGGAAATACTGACTCTTTGTTTCATTATGGGATGCCCTGGTAAAAAAGTTTCTGGCTGATTCTGAAATGGCAACAAAGTAACCCCCCCACCAACACTGTCTGTAATGGTTTCTGGTGTTTTTAATATCCTAATTTCAATTAAACCCATGAGTTGATTTCTGTTTGCACACAGTGTTGTGGTGGTAACGGAAGCATGCAGAAATAAGAGAGAGAATTCCCTCTGTGGCATCTCTCCGCTGTGGCACATTTTTAATGAATTGATAAAAAGTTGAGGGAGTTCACATGGCTGTGATCAGTAATTCGACGTTATCGGAAATTCAGTGGAGAACAGAGAGAAATTAGGCGGCTAGAAATTAATTTGCTATTTGTCCAACTCAATGAGGAGTGACACAGCCCCTTTAATGAATGGTTAATCCATTTCTTATTGCACTGAGCTGAATTCACCCTTCAATGAAGTGGAAAAAGACAAACATATCTTTCACCAACCTTTGCAACATCCGAAAAGCAAAGAGGGGAAGATGAGTGTAGAGACTTCTGCGCTTCTGAGACTATTTGTTTTTTAGGGGAAAGATTTATATGTTTGTGCGAGTTTCTGTGGAGAGTGATTAGGTTTAAAGCCAAGCTAGGAATCCAAATAAATAATGAGTGCCGACACTGAGGCCACACCATCATAGTACTGTACATGGAATTGATTCATGATCAATTGGCTTGCTGCTCTGTGGAAAATAACAGTCTTTATTTAACCGTGGTTCACACTGTTTGTTTCTTCAGTTCCTTGCCTGCTGCCCTGTGCCTTCCAGCTCACACGCTCTCCTCCTGCTGGATCTGAAGAGGCTGACTGTTGGCGACATCCTGGAGAATCTGTGACGGTAAGGACCTGTTGTCTCCGTCCACATTATCCCTGATGGTCTTTGTCTCATGAAGCTCCTTCACGGCAGAGGGTCCTGACCCCGTGGAGGACTTCTGTCCAACATCTGTCTGGTGTAACTGTTGGATACAGTATTACAGTAATATGAGTGTGAATGAGAAAACGTAATCTACAGGAAATAAAATGTAGAAGCATACAGTAAAAGCAACTAGGGCTGCAACTAACTATTACTTTCAAAATCAGCTGATAGTTATTTTTCCATTTCATTGTTTAATCCTTCTGTCTATAAAAAATGAAAAATGCTTGGGATCATTTCCTGAAGCCCAACGTGATGTCTGTGATGATGTCAAGTTACTTGTTTTGTACACCAACCAATAATCTGAAACCTAAAGATACTCAGCTATCACACAATTCAAAGGAACCCAGCAAATCCTCACAGATGAGAGGCTGGAACTAGGGAATTGTCAAAAATTGTAATTTTTGCTGAGAAAACTGACAGGATGAAAGGTTAATTAAGGTTGATTAATCTCTCTGTCTAATCACTTATGATAACAAATAATTCTGTCAATCAATCAATTTAGAAAACATTTTTTGTAGATGAACAAAATGTCAGTGGAAACGCAGTAAATAAATAAAAAAAGTTTGAAATAACGCAAACATTTCTTTTTACACTTGGCTACAGTGGTAAAGTTGGCGTGTTCATAAATGCAAGTGCAATTATAACTTAGCGGGATAGAGACAAATTGAATAAAGTTCACGAAGCACGTGAAGTAAACGTCACTCAAACTTCGGCTCCACTGGAGAAACCCCAAATAGCAGCAGATGAAATCTGCGTTGAGCGATAGGACTGTAACATTCTTTGAATTAATACACAAAACAAACATGAATGCCATACTGCTATCACTTTTCCTACATAGTTTCCTGCCGTTTCAGATTTGACTGGCGCTCTTCTAACTACGTCCTATGGTTGCACCCTCTACTTCTGCAGTGGTTTAAGAAAATTAGCGCCACCAACAGTTGATTTCAATAAACTACCTCCTAATATTTGCATAACAGTTACATGATACATTCATTTTACCGATTTTAGGGATGGAAACTTGAGTGCAGTATCTGGACTTGAGTGGTGCTGCAGCTTACCTGGAAAGCCATTCTGGACTTTAGGGGCTTGTTGAGGGTCTGCTTATCCAACATTAAGTCTCCAGGAATCTGGGTGATGGAACAAATATTTAGTGTTAAATAAATGGTAAGGTAGTATAGAGCTATTATAGTATAGAGATGGATTTCATCCTGCTTCTGAGGATAGAACCCAGGATTACAAAAGATAATTTCAGGATTCATTGCAATAATTAAATTAAAGCATTATTCCAGCATTTATTTTATTAAGTTTGGTGACACACAAGATAAAGATTTAAAAAAAGAAGAATAGTCAAAGTCAGCAGCAGAGGCCGACATTTAGTTTCTAGGGCAAGCCCCAGAAACACACTACATTTCCCATAATGCAACCAATAGAATCTTTTCATTCAACCTTCTTCCTGTTAAACACCCGCGCCTTTCAAACTTCATGTAATGTATGTCTTGTAACGTAGCCTTTCTGTTAAAAATTGGCTACCCCAAATCTTATGACATCATCAGGGGTTGTTTTCTTTTCTGACTAGACAAAATTCTTCCAGAGTGACAGAAGACATTTTACATTCATCAGTTTGCTCAGGCTGAGTGGTACTCCCTATGACTAATAAGCAAAACTTTACGTGTACGTACTGTATGTGTAAAATCTGTGAAGTGGCCCTTTAATCTGATTCTTAAACGTTATGATTTATTTATAGTTGTTGTGGTACATTATTTGCTCTTGTTAAGTCCTCCATCTGTTGCACTTCACACCAGCATCACTTGCAGCAGGGGAAGTGAGTCCTTTGACCCCCCCCTCCCTCTGCTCCTTATGGATGTCATGAGTGGAAAAACAACAGAAGAAATCAGATTCGACCCTGTTTTCTCAGGGAAAAATACAAGGACAAACAGCTGAATTTGAAATCAATCAAAAACTGGCTCTGTCCACGGGTTTCAGATGTTGGTTACGATTTGATTTTGGCTCAAGTTTTCAGCGAGTGTTGATGTCTCCGAGTTTTGAGGAATCCCGAGCGGGCAGCTTACAGCGGGGGCTTCAGTGACACAGTATTTACAAGGCATGAGGAAGTGGGAGCGTTGCAACAGACGGCACCGTACACGGCGCTTTCAATTATTTCTCACAGCATTCATGAAATAGTAGCACAGCGGGGAGTACAGTATGAACAGCAAAACTATAAAAAGACATGGAGCGAAAAGAGAACTCCCAAGCTAAAATAAATGGCATGGTATGCTGTTGTTGGTGAAGAGCTGAACAGTGTATGTCTCCCAAATAGGAGCAATAGAAATAGCGTGGTGGAGCAAAAAGCCGAGCATAAATAATTGGAGTTTGGGTTGAGGTTTTGATTTGATGGCATCTTAAACATCTGTTCACCTGAAGTTGGTTTGACTTCATCAAACTGCATGCCAGGTCTGCCATTCTCCACGGGGGGGGGGGGCAACGACGACGACTTATTTGACTTGAGAATTATAATGCCATAGTTTGAATGAGTTTGGATTCTAAATATGTTTCCAAAATCAACTTAAAAACAAATAAAAGACAGTCTACAGCCATGCTAGCAGCTCTGCAATGCTGTACTACACAGCTGTGTTTTGAGCTAAATGCTAACATCAGTATGCTAACATACTCACAATGACAATGCTAACATGCTGTTTAGTAGCTATGTTGTTTAACATGTTCGACATAGCATTTGTTAATTAACACTAAACATAAAGTATAGTTACAATTGATCCTGACTACATCAGAACTACTGTTAAAGCGTAGCATGTCACTGCCTTGCTAGCTATGTTTCCATTAAAATGTCAAGTACATTTGCACAAATGTTTGAAATTTTGCCAAACATAAAATGCGATATCGGTCTTCATGCACATTAACTTGGCTGAAGTAATTGAATGACAGACTAGAAACAAGAAAAAGGTGCTTTAAGTTAGCATTTAATGACCCAAATATTTGAATCTTTTGAGGAGAAGTGAAACATTTGACGTGCTGGTGGTGCTAGATGAAAAGTTAGGGAATCACCAAAATCATTAGGATTCATCCTCCATGGACTGTGAATGCCTGTAGAAAATTTCACGACAATCCATCCAATAGTTGTTGAGATATAGAGATGTAGAAAAAAACCTCAGGGTCTTTATGCAAGCAACATCACCTATAATGGAGTAATACTATCTCACTCATCCTTCACTGTCACATCCCCTGCCCTGACCGTCTCCCATTAAAGCCATGAATCAATTTGCTTAAACAAGAAGTTTTTTGGCATCTAACATTATGTCAGACCAATCTTTCTTCATTTCTGTCCTTCTGTTA
Source organism: Perca fluviatilis (assembly GCF_010015445.1). NCBI lineage: Eukaryota > Metazoa > Chordata > Actinopteri > Perciformes > Percidae > Perca > Perca fluviatilis. The sequence goes on along the minus strand of NC_053118.1, from coordinate 2,580,688 downwards.
CCGCTCTGCCATGACACAGCACTGACAGCTGCAGACATATTCCCCTATATTTTCCGATCCCTTAACACTACTACTGTCACAACTTCATTTGTTTTTTTAGCTGATTTTCAACAACATGGCTTCAAGCTCGGTCGTATTACGTTTTTCTTTTTACTCTTGCATGACATTTTTGTAAATTATACTTCTTGGAACGGGCAGCCTTATATAGCGCTGATTATAATGATCACACCTCATGAACATGCACCTCCTCATGAATAGGAGGAAGTTGAAACAAGCGATTTACATCAAATCTGTGCAGTTAAGAGAGTTTGGTGAATCCAACTTGTAACACTCGTACGTAAGCCTCACAGAGATTTAGGATTAGAATACGAAAATGTTGTTGCATGATGCTCAAATGAGTCGTGAAGTAGAAGCTTGGGCCTTATTTGTGTCGTTTTGGGTTATGATAAGATAACAAATCTGTTTAATTGTCTGATTTTTTCGTTTTGATTAACGTCACTGTGTTAATGTCAGCAATTAATTAGCAAGCACAGGTATTAGAAATGATGACCAAAACAACATTCAAGTGTTACTTAACTGGAAATATCCTTCAGATTGGTATAATATATAATAATATATAACATATTCAAGCAAAGGAATGCACACACATCTACACCATATCCTTTCTGTCCTCTAAGTCATCAACGGAAACAGATGACAACCAGCTTTTCCCGGATCTGATCTCTCTCTCTCCTCCTTTAGATGAGAAGCTGTTAGTGAGGCAGGGAGGGAGAGAGAGAGAGAGGCTCACATCCAGAGACCCCCCTTCCGAGATGTTTTTCCCTGTGGCGTCTACGCACGCCTCCTCATCCACCAGCCCCAACCTAGTGGATCAAACAAAGGACATCATTTGTAGGCCAAGTCTTTTTCTGAGCGCCTCTCTTCTCAGCTCTGCATACCAATCCAATACAGCCCAAGGAAAAAAAGCCACGCCGTAGGTACGTGTGTGTGTGTGTATGTGTTGTGTGTGTGTGTCTGGGCCGGGGGTTGGAAGGTCTGTTTGCCTCTCCGCCAAGCATCGATTTATCCTTTCTCCAATTTATTTCTCCTCCTTGCCTCTACAATCCATTCAGATCTGCCTCTAGGGGAGGAACTCGGGGTAAAGACGTTGTCAGGCCTCGTCGTTGCCTCCTAAGACCAGCTCAAAAGTCATCTACAGGCCCGGGGGCCGTGTACCCCTGCAAGGACATGTCAGGCAGCAACATGCACACAAACAGAACTACCTGTTGTCCAGCGGGACACTTTTGTCAGAGCTGTAATTGGTCTCATAATGCAGCGTAAAGGACACAGATAGAAGGCTTTAATTCTTGTGAGAGGATGCATTATTAGTCTGAAAGGGAATTATATTTGTTTCGGTTCAGATACTGTGCTCACAGGTGATTTAGTAGACCACAAAATGTCCTCTAATTTCAAAGGGGAGTTATGCCCTGCTCGTTTCTGCAGTAACAACTGTTGGTGAAGCCAGAATGATATTTGATTGTTCCTCATAGTCAGGCGTAGACTCAGTGTACGAGCAGATATGATCAGAATAACGTTATCTCAAGTTCCCCATTCAACTGTCTCTGTCTGTTTGATTCTGACATTTTCAGATGTTATTACTCAGACTCAAGAATTTGTAACCCGAAGACTCGGCGGTGACGACAGCGTAGAACAGAAACGCTGCATTTGCACAAAATTCCACCGTCGTACCCCTACACACACACACACACACACACACACACACACACACACACACACACACACACACACACACACACACACACACACACACACGCACGCACGCATGTGGCAGAGATCTGCGAGCCATTCTTCAGTGTCACAGTGAGCGACGCCTGGCACATCCTTACACCTGAAGTTGATCAATGCAGATATGTCCAGGGGGAAATTGAAATCCATAGGAAATTAGGCGGCACCAGTGATTTATTGGAACAGTAAATCACAGTGTGTGATATGTGTGAAACATGTGTGATCCTGCTCTGTGTACAGTACTGTACCTCGTGTCTGGCTGGCACAGTGATATCAGCAGCCCGCACCTTCCTGTCTCTCTCCATTTGGTAGACCCATTGAATCAGGTCCAGAGGTTGGTAACGGTCCCTGTGGTACACCCCCCTGTGAGGGACGGGGTGACGCGACCCCATGGACACAATGCTCTGCAGGGGTCCCTCTGAAGCAAAAAAAGAAGAAAGAAAGCATTGAACTACAGTTAAAGCGGTGCATGGCACTGTTTGCCTCAATAGCTACATTTTCATCCAAATGTCAAGTCAATTTTGCGTAAATGTTTGAAATATTGCCAAACACATTTACTAGGCTGGTGTAATAAAATATTTTAAATAAATGAACAGACACAAGTCTTTAAGGGTCACTTTTCTTGACGTAAAATTCTCATATTTTTACACTATTTTTGATCAGCAGAAGCTGTTACATGCATTTACATTCTGTAATTTAGCCTCTATATGGTAGTTTTGGTTGATAGTGGCGGGGTCCGCCATTTCTGCGTGAGATTCAAATTGCCTGGTGACACGAGGGATTGACAGGAAAACAATGCAACATGTAATCCAGTTTTATTATTTGTAGTTTTATGTTATTGCTAATTCTCACTGTCAACTCTACAGCTGTATCAGAGCTGTAGTGTTATAGTAAGAAAGTGTTATGACTTAATACTTTGCTAATGCAAACCAAACATTTTCTACTGCTGCTTCTTTACATTAAAATCATTCAACTAGTAAAACACGTGAAGGAGTCAAAATAAAATGTTTGAAGACCAAAATAAAAAAGTGAAACTTGTTTGTTTTATGACAAACCAACTGTGGTCATTCAATCCGAAGGTTGTGGTGAACAAATATTTCAGGACGTTTACAATGTAAATCCATCACTTTACAGACAAATCATGTCAAGAATACAGTACATCTTTAATAAGAAGACAAATGTGTTTCCAATTCATAGCATTGCATAATGTATTTGGCAAATTAAATAAATATAGAAACAGTCCGTTCTGTGATAAAACATTTTTATCAAATAAAATGCATTTGCCATTTTCATCAGCCTTTCTACATTGTGACATTTGATTCAAAAATGACTTGAAACTGGGAATGGAATGCATATTCCCTCTTTGTGTATCACTTGTGATACTGTGGATGTAAAAAATTAAAACAAAATGGCTCACACATCTAACCTTACGTTTTACCTTTACCATATATCAAAGTGTTAATCCTAAACTAGCCCCTTTCAAGAACATCTGCACCAAAATGTGCTCACTTTAGAGGGGCTTTCCTCAGCTTTCTATGCTTGTGAAGTAATCTGATCCTTTTAAGAATGAAAGTGTAAGACAGGCACACTTACAACACAATGGGAAAATCAAAAATATATATCCGACATTGAGTAGTTGTGTGAGTTTCTTAGAGGAGATTGCATTCATGCGTGAATGTTCTAATAAATCCAGGAGGATTTTCTCAAGCATAAAACAGAGATAGTGTGTAGTGTGAAGCCCAACTGAAGAATCACTGCCCCACACACACTCGCACACCCCTTCCCTTGCTGTTTTTGTCTTCTTTTTCCAGGTACACTGCTTGTGTTCCAGCTTGTTTTTGTCTAGCTTTAATTGCTTTTTTTTTTGCAGAGAAGAAGAAAAGACAACAACAAGGCGGCGGGGGCTGCGGCTAATGGAGAGGCTGTAATTGTGAATGGAGGCATTCATCTGGAGACGTCGTCCGTGAATTGCGCCACAATGCGCAGCGCCGGGTTGCTCAGATCAGCAACCAGTCACCAAACACACACAGAGGCACACATATAGATGCACACACTGAAGCCTTTAGATCACTGGCGCTCAAGAGGAGGAACGTAACAACACCTCGGCAGAGAGCGAGACAGGAGGAAAGGGGGGAGAGAAGGAGCGAGGAGCTAAGGGGGAGGGAGGGGGGAGCAACAAGAGAGGAGAAATTGTACAAGGAAAGGAGGAGGAAGATGGGATTAAAAAAACAGATGCTTCCTGCCATTTGATTTGGGCTATAGAACCTAGAAGGTAGATCAGATAGAGCTGCACGGACGCACGCACGCATGCACGCACGCATACGCAGATTCTGATATAGAGGAACATGTAAGTAAACACAAATGCATACAAACAAGCATGCACAACATACTCATTCATTCTGTGAACAGACTCACAAACATTTCATCGAGAAAAAACCTTCAAAAACTGTCGATTTTCAGGAAATGAAAACACTCAAAACATTTTATTGAGCTCTTTACCTACCTCAGACAAAGTCAGATGAAATCATTGTACATTTTTTTTTTAAACCGACAGACAGATGTGAATGGTGACCAATAGCGTTGACTTTTGATGAATTTAAATGGATACAAGGTTTCTGACCCGGAAAGAAAACACAAAAGGGTCCATGCATAGTCTCACACACACATCATACACATACACATGTAAGTCTGCATACACATCTTTTAAAAACACATCAAATGAATGAAATGAATGCAAAAGGGGTTGCATTAATCATCAGAAGTACCAGACTGGTAGTCTTTGTTTTGAATTTTCTTTGCACAATAATGGTGTAGAATATTATCTAGTAATATATGTGTATAATTGATCGTATATGTCCTTGTAACACACTTTGACAGACAGGTACACACACACACACACACACACACACACACACACACACACACACACACACACACACACACACAGACACGTACATTTCAAACTAAACATCCATAAACATTATGTATAAGTTGTCAGAGCTCAGAGAACTATCTTACACACAGTTGGCGCACATTTGTTCCTTTGTTTGGTCAGTAATTTACGCGTGGCATCGGTGTAGATGCATTGTTTTTGAACTAACAATTGCCAATGAATAACTTGTCCAAGAGTTCAAACTTAAAGTTGGATATGGTAATCCGTTTATTTTAAGTAAACAGCAAAATAATAGAACAAAATAATAATTCTTCTTTTAATCTTACCACCACGTTATACATACACATAACCACGGTCCAAAAAAACTGTGACCTTGCTGTGCGCAACACAGCTGAAACAATTAGGCCACATTTAAATAAACTTTTCCACCCCCAGCAACACATGCTGATTGCCAATGAAATGGCTCCAACACACACCCCACACTTGCGTCCACCTGCTGAAACAGTAAAACCCCCACACACACATCCTTCAGCCTTACAAACACCATAAAGGCAAAACACACAGAAACACGGCTAAAAAAGACACAACAAAGCCTATGTGACGGTATATGTTTAAAAAAAACTCATCTCGGTGAGGTGAGACGAGGCACCTGTCAGCGCGGGGGCTCCTGCTACTACAGAGAAACATCAGGAAACAACAACTCAATTAAACACACCATCCCTGTTCAATTACTGCCACATAATCACAGCAATTCACCTTCACTTGCCGCACAGCCACCAAACAAACACAAATAGTGGCGAGCACACATACAGAGCCGGAGAAACACACACACACACACGCACGCACACATGGGCGCGCGCACACACACACACACACACACACACACACACACACACACACACACACACACACACACACACACACACACACACACACACATACACACACGCACATGCTGGAGCTGTAGCTTCATCCTACACATCATGAGCGTAAAGCTTACCGTGTGGTATCTGCTGACTAACTGGCATAAATGAGAGATGGAGCATGTTGGATGTTGGCAGAGATTAATATGAATGGAATTACTGAAGCTCTAAAAACAATTACATTTGCAAACATGTCCACTGAAGTATAAATGACATAAGTATGACAGTTCCTGTCCTCTAAATGCAGTTGGCTTTACTTTAGGGTAGGCAGAAGAACATTTATGTAAGTGGTATAAATGCCTGAAACACTGAAAATGACATCTGCAAGTAGATGGATATTAGAAATGCATCATGGTAACGATGGAGTCATAGGAGTGCCATAAAAAAGAATACATCTGTAATATAATAACAAAATAAATGTGGAAATATAAAGGGGAATAAATAAAGCAAAAGCAATAGGGAAAAGAATAAGGTTAAAGAAAAGGGATAAACACAAATAAATTATGTATAAAATTTGAAATAATTTAAAAATATACATTAAAAATATGGAAAAAATAGTAAGAGTAAGTTATGCAAAAATAAAGAAATAATTAAAAGAAATATAATGAAATATACAGAAATAAATGTACAATTAAATGAAAATCCATAAAATGATTAATTTAGTTATTTGTCATTTTTTTTCAACATTTGTTTATTCTTTTATTTAGTTTTCTTTATATTTCCAGATTTATTTTCTTATTCTTCTACAGAATTATTCTTTTTTATGGCACTCCTATGACTCCATAGTTTTCAGCACTTTCTTAATAAGTAATGAGATCATAAAATATAATCAATCAGTTGCCATTATATAAGAGGCCCAGGTGTTTTAGCATGCATTGTGTCAACTGTTTAAATTGACAGAATTTTCTAATGATAATACTCAGTTTTGTTGCATTGTTCCTGTTTTTGGCAGGGGAATTTGTGATTTGATCCCGACCAGAATTGTGTTTTAATTTTGTTTCAATTTAGATGCATATAGACTGAGGAGCCACTTTATTAGGTATGCCTAACTATAACAAATGCAGCATAATACAAATCCTACCTTCATGAAGTTTGTAATAAATTGTAAATAGTAATCAGTTTTTACAGAAACTGTTTTGGAGGATGTAGTTGGTGGTGCTGTTAAACTGTATTGCATTATACTGAGAGGTGTTTTTAACATTTTGTCTACCCTCATTAACATAAAAGAGGTGGACAAATGTCTTTTGTAAAACAAAAACAGAACATTATGACCTTTATGAAGGTATGATTCTACAGGTGTACCAAATAAACTGGCAATATGTACTCCTTTTTTTTAACCAATGAACTACTGAGGTGCGGGGGTTTTAACAAAGCACACAGCGGGTCACAGAAAATCAGTATACATTATTCAATAATTTCTACTTCCACTTAAATATGTGTGTGGTCTACACAGTTGACTGTGAACAGAACAAAAAAAAAAAAAAAAATCATCTCGCAAATCCTTTCGTGTTTTTTTCTTATACCCAGGTAAAAATGTTGACATTCACAGGCTACAAGTGTTACAACATACACTGTGTTCGCATCACAACTTGTAGCAATTCTTAAGCTTAAGGAACTGTTTATTATTTATTTGAGGGGCTACCGGAGGAGTTTTGGTATCTTAAAGGGGTGATAGAATGATTATATAGGGTATTTCACACTATTCCTTACGGTCTCCTGATAGGGTATGTATGTTGGTTGGGCTGAAAATGGTCTGGTTGATATTTTATTGGCCCTTATGCATCCCTCTGTTTTGGCCCTATTTGGAACGTGAGCTTTTCTTCCAGGTCTCATATTTCAATCTGCAATGTTTCGTTACTAAATTCACTTCTGAGACTTTTTTATGCAAGAAATCTACTACATAAAGCTCAAATATGGGCCGTTTTACGAAAATTGATGGGTAATTGCAAATTTGGTCCGGCTGTGTCGGAGTTCAGAAGCTCCGTAGTCTGACATGACAGCCGGCGGGTGCCTGCCGGGGTCGCTGGCTTGCCGCCCGGCCTGTCCTCCTTCACAGACCCCGCTGTGAGCTGGCTGGAGCTCTATAGATAGGATTGGAGATGAAAAGTTTAACTGACACGTAACAGCGATCAGCGCTCACACGCTCCTCTTAGCACCAACTGCAATGTTTAATTTTAAATGAATGTAGCCTACAGGCAGTCTGGCACACGTGGGTGCTCAGTATTTTCCGTGGGTGCTCGAGCTCGATGCAACGTGAAACCTTTGAGCTAGTCAGCTTCATTATATTCCAGCTCCATGTCAGTGACGATACTTTGGCAACAGGTTAGCTATAGGTTGCATTCTCAAAGAAAGCAACTCCAAACTCGTGTTGCTGTCATGTTGCGATTTTTGTTGGGTCAGACCCATCTGCTAGCGATGGGGGGCCGAGACTGAGAGCTACATGGAAAAGTATGCGCCAAACAAGCAACTTAGAAATTTAATGTTTTCATGAATACAAAAGTTGGGTGAAACAAACAAAGCGCTACTCTGCAAATAGCGACATTTTACAAACAAGCTAAAACGAAAGCTGTCGGTTTGTAGTCTAAATGTTTATCTTAGCATGCCACGAATCTTGAAATTAGGACAAATTCTTGTAAATTTAGCTGCTGGCTAAACAAACCATCCTCTCCGCTGGAGCAGGAAAATCCGTCGATGTATTATAAGACTAAAGCAAATGCATGTGGCTACTTAATATGCACGTAAATGATGTCATCGGCATGTTCGTGTTCTTCATTCTTGATGATGATGCCGGTTGTATTCTTTTGCAACAGCGATCGTTTCATTGCAAATGAGTCATATTAGTTTAGCTTTACTGAAAGTCGGCAAAAACAAATGAATACAGTCCATTCTTCATCAATGCTGGGGTTTTCACCATCAACTTTTCGCTTCAGGCTCTTGACCCCTGACATACAGGTATAATGTTCAGGTGACCTACACATACTTTGTTCAGGTGTCAGGCCAGGTAGTAGGGCTGCACGATTTGAGGAAAATATCTAATTGCAATTATTTTGACTGACATAGCGATTGCGATATGATTCACGATATTGGAGGGAATGATCATTTTTGTATCATTATTTTCATTTTCATTGAAAATTATTACCATTGAAAGAAATTAAAATTATTATAGTGTGATTTTTGTGAGGATCTGTACCAAACAAAGATGTATTCTTTAGTCTGTAGGATAGGATTTGTAGTCCAGGACGTCTCTAAAGACATGCATACAACTAGGACTACAGTTGAAAATTAGCCGACTGGCTAACACTGGCGCATTTACAGAAATGTTGATTAATGTGCATTGTCCTAATATAAATAAATAAATCTTCTTCTTCTTCTCTGCAGCACCACAATACTTCATTCAGAATGGTTTGGCACATATTTTGCCATTAACAAATATTGCGACCCGATAGTCGAACCTCAGGTTGAGGAGGAACAATGCGGATTCCGTCCTGGTCGTGGAACAACGGACCAGCTCTTCACTCTCGCAAGGATCCTGGAGGGAGCCTGGGAGTATGCCCAACCAGTCTACATGTGTTTTGTGGATTTGGAGAAGGCGTATGACCGGGTCCCCCGGGAGATACTGTGGGAGGTGCTGCGGGAGTATGGGGTGAGGGGGTCTCTTCTCAGGGCCATCCAATCTCTGTACGACCAAAGCAAGAGCTGTGTCCGGGTTCTCGGCAGTAAGTCGGACTCGTTTCAGGTGAGGGTTGGCCTCCGTCAGGGCTGCGCTCTGTCACCAATCCTGTTTGTAATATTTATGGACAGGATATCGAGGCGTAGTCAGGGTGGGGAGGGGTTGCAGTTCGGTGGGCTGGGGATCTCATCGCTGCTTTTTGCAGATGATGTGGTCCTGATGGCATCATCGGCCTGCGACCTTCAGCACTCACTGGATCGGTTCGCAGCCGAGTGTGAAGCGGTTGGGATGAGGATCAGCACCTCTAAATCGGAGGCCATGGTTCTCAGCAGGAAACCAATGGAATGTCTTCTCCAGGTAGGGAATCGTATAGGGAGTCCTTACCCCAAGTGAAGGAGTTCAAGTACCTTGGGGTTTTGTTCGCGAGTGAGGGGACAATGGAGCGGGAGATTGGTCGGAGAATCGGCGCAGCGGGTGCGGTATTACATTCAATCTATCGCACCGTTGTGACGAAAAGAGAGCTGAGCCAGAAGGCAAAGCTCTCGATCTACCGGTCAGTTTTCGTTCCTACCCTCACCTATGGTCATGAAGGCTGGGTCATGACCGAAAGAACGAGATCCAGGGTGCAAGCGGCCGAAATGGGTTTCCTCAGGAGGGTGGCTGGCGTCTCCCTTAGAGATAGGGTGAGAAGCTCAGTCATCCGTGAGGAGCTCGGAGTAGAGCCGCTGCTCCTTCGCATCGAAAGGAGCCAGTTGAGGTGGTTCGGGCATCTGGTAAGGATGCCCCCTGGGCGCCTCCCTAGGGAGGTGTTCCAGGCACGTCCAGCTGGGAGGAGGCCTCGGGGAAAACCCAGGACTAGGTGGAGGGATTATATCTCCAACCTGGCCTGGGAACGCCTTGGGATTCCCCAGTCAGAGCTGGTTAATGTGGCTCGGGAAAGGGAAGTTTGGGATCCCCTGCTGGAGCTGCTCCCCCCACGACCCGACACCGGATAAGCGGAAGAAGATAGATAGATGGATGGATGGATGGATGGATGGATGGCGCCCCCCCCTGCAATTTGGATATTGCACCACTGTCCATATTGCGATTTCGATACAATTGCGATTAATTGTGCAGCCCTACCAGGTAATGTAGGTGGCTACATCTGGAGATTGGTCACTTTAACCCATGAAATATGATGTAAACATATGTCTCATCTCATAATAAAGAGGACAATTAAAGAATAATTTAAAGCGTGTTTAATTTATTGCCAAAAGTTAGATGAGAAGATTGATACCACTCTCACATCTGTATGGTAAATATGAAGCCAGAGCAAGCAGACGGTTAGCATAGCTTAGCATAAAAGCTGGCCCAGTTCTGTCCAAAGGTAAAAAGTCAACAGCTCGGGTTTTTGCTAAACTAAGCTAATCACCCTGTTGCTCTAACTTTATATTTAGTAGTGGTGTAACGGACCATAATGGTCCTTATGGATCAACACTCACGACACCCCTGAGGAACACGCATTTCCAGGGTGGAAGTCCTTGTTTTCCCCAGGAAAGCAAACTCTGCTCCCCCGTCTTGAACGAGCTGTGTTTTATGACAGTTCTTTAAGTAATAAATGGAAAGAATTAAAAAAAATATATTGTACCCCCTTTCTTTGTGCTGATCCACAAATTGATCCGATCCGTGACTCAAAACCGTGATGCGTTCCGAACCTTCAGTTTTGTGGTCCGTTGCACCTCTAATATTTAGCATACAGACATGGGAGTGGTATCAATGTCCTCATCTAAGGCTTGTAAATAAGGCTATTTTCAAAAATGTCAAAGCATTTTTTATAACATGTATATTAATAACATATAGAAAAGATCCAAATATCATTTGATTATATTCTGCACACAGCATAACAGGAGCTTGTCTGGAAATTCAATTCATATAGTCATGATTGTGTGTGAAGTTCAGAGCCGGTAAAACTACTACAGAATGATGTCATTGGGGAAAAGATTGAGGAATAGCAACGCTGTAAGAACCTGTGCATGAGGAGTGTGTGTGTGTGTGTGTGTGTGTGTTTGTGTGTGTGTTTGTGTAGACAGCAGATTGACTAACAGCTTGAACTTGGGTTAGATCCAGGAGCACGGGGAGGGATACATGGATGGATGGAGAGGGAGGAAGAGGAGGAGGGAGAGCCATTGATTTCTCAACAGAGAGATCAGCATCTTGACAGAAAGAGACGAGAGAGCAACAGAGCAAGACACACACACAAACACACACACACACACACACACACACACACACACACACACACACAAACACACACACACACACACACACACACAAAACACACACACACACACACACACACACACACACACACACACACACAAACACACACACACACACACACACACACACACACACACACACACACACACACACACACACACACACACACACACACACACACAGAGGGTTACCACTGTGGCCCTGTGGGGAAATTCCACAAGCTTTCTATCTCTTTCCAGGTTTCCAGAACTGAGCTGGAGAACTTAAGTGCCCTAAAAACATTCTTCCTTCCTTCCTTGTACACTGTTGTTTAATAAAGTTGGGCTAAAATTCAGGTTTTAATGCAGATAAGGAGTGAAACAAATAAACCCATCTGGGGTACCTGGGTAGCTCACCTGGTAGAGCGCGTGCCCATATACTGTATAGAGGTTTAGTCATCGACGCAGCGGCTGCAGGTTCGACTCCGACATGCGGCCCTTTGTTGCATGTCATTCCCCCTCTCTCTCCCCTTACATGTCTTCAGCTGTCCTATACAAATAAAGGCCTAAAAATGCCCCCAAAAAACAATAATAATAAACCAATCTGTACAAATTTCCTAACTTGACCAGTAAATGTGTTAAGGTCCTTGACTTTTCCTGACTATCTTTCAAAAGTCCACGATATTCCAGGACCTCCTTGACTGGTGGGAACCCCCGTTGACAGAGATTAACAGGAAACTCTGGTTCAATGTCTCTCTCCGAGCATGCCTGGGTGATTCTAACAACCCTAAAAACCTCCGACAGGGACACGGTTTCGTGCCGGTTTGGCTAACGAGGTGTGTGTGTGTGTGTGTGTCTGTGTGTGTGTGGAGGCCGTGGGCACCAGGGGAGCTGACACACACCATGGAGGAGGGGGTGGGGTTGGGGAGGGGCAGCAAGGGGTCAGGCTGTAATTACACATCACAGTCGCTGTGGTCAGTGGCCCAGCTGACTTCTTCTGACCACACTGCCTCAGCCAAAGATGGCAGGTGGAAGTGGGAGTCGAGGGTTGAATCTTTGCGCTGCACTTGTGGAAAACTTTTGAACGTTTGAAATTCCTATTTAGAAATTCTTTATAGTTAAATCACTTGTTTATTTTTTTTTCATTTCGTGCTTTTTAATTAACTGACGCATATTTGGCTTTCAGTGGGTGTTGTTTTTCAAAAGTACGCTCGGAGCATGTGTCAAACCTCTTCAGTAACCCTGCCTCCATTCTCCCCTCAGTTTGCATGTGTTCAAAGTATCTCGAGTGGTTGACCCTCTCACATACCGTGCGTGGTCCTGTGTGGGTGGTAGGTGCCGTAGAGGATGAGTGTAACTTTACGGAGCCAGGCTCCGGATGCCTCCTCGTCACTCGGCCTCATACAGCTCCTCACGGTGCCTTTGTGGTCAGTCACCTGGAAACAGACACATCAGTATAAAGGGCATCATTTCACCACAAAACCCTGATTCATGTGGAAAACTTACTTATGTGGACCGAATTCATGGGGAGAAAGTGTGGATATGACAAAATGTTAGCATTTGGTTATTACATGCTGTTCAGTAAACTATTCCTGACACAAATATGGTTCTACTTCAGGTCAAGTTATGTGTAACTTCTTGGTCACAAGCAGTTTCTACAACAATCAATACTTTTTAAATAATAAATACTGCCACCATATTTTTAAAGGACAATTCCGGCGCAAAATGAACCTAGGGGTTAATAACACATGTGTACCGAGTCGACCGTTCTCTGGGATCTGTTTTCATGCTAATCAAATGCGTCTCTAGCTCGAAACTAGCTACCGCAAACCGGTGTTTAGCTGCTAACGCTAGCCTTCGGTGCAGAGGGTATATCGCTATTTTATACCACTAACAAGACTCAAAATAGCACCACACTTCCACAGCAGCATAATGAAGGTCCCTACATGTAAACCGAAGCATTGAGAACTTTGTAAGTGTACAGACAGTCATGACCAGTCGAACGCCATGCTTAAGCTATGTTACTGGTTGCACGGCGTTCGTTGTTCAACTAGTGTTATAATAGGGTGACCAGATTTCCGGGAGCTAAAACCGGGACACTTTGCACGTGACCGTAGTGCTTGTGCACGCGCACAAACTTTTTAACGTGAACATGTGCCAGCCCAGGTCAGACATAGACAGTAACTTAATTATTTTGATCGTAGGCTCATCATCTAATAAGTGTTTTTTCCGGTAAAATTAACAAAATTGCAGCAACAGCCTTTTTCAGTTGAGTGTGAGATTTACGTTGAGACTTTTCTAAAAAAGATTTTTTGAAGTGTTATTTATTCCAATAACACCAAAAGAATTAAAATGATTTATTGAAAATTTTGAGCATTAAACACTTCATTTCCTGCATTCTGGTGAATTTGTATGCACCTATTTCTACCTTTTTCTGAATCAATGTATGCTGCAAATATCTTTATGTAAAGAGAAACATAGATTACAATCCAAATATAAAAACATAATGGAATATATTGAGGCATTCTGTATTGCTTTCAACTATTTATTCTCCTGTAGATTGACTTTTCTGATTATATCTGAGTCTGCACACATGTAGCCTAGGTATCATTTACTCCTCCCTCCTGTTTTGCGTCTTTTGTTGTTAATGTATTAATAAACCCCTGGACTGTAATATTTCAGATGTGTTTGAGCAATGTCCAAAACTTTGTGCACATTCAAAATACAGTATATCTGTGTTCTCTGTGATTTGGAGGAGTTGTGGTTTTGAGAAAAATAAAGTTATAGGCTATTAGAAGAATAAAGTCACTATATTTCAGAAAATAATCTACCTGCACCATAGTCTGCTGTGCATTACGTGATTGCTCTGTTGATACAGTAGATCTCAGACCGTCTGATAGACAGAGCCCCACTTGGGTCTCTGGATGAGACAAATAGTTTAGCTAGAGAAGTGGCTGTACGCTGCTCTATATCGGAGGTGGAAAACCGAATCTACTGCAGAAATACACGGAGCACAAACGCGACACATCTACCGCAGCATGCCCACAGCTGAGTGTGTCCATAAACCTGAAGCTGCGCTGCATTTTACAGAGAGTGGACACAAGCAGGTCTGCTTCAGAGCTCCGTGTGTCTGAGTCTGAACCGTAGACTGGAAAAGTCATGTCACAGGAACTTCAAACTAAATCATTAGCATTGCGCTCCTAAACTTTGTGTTGATGGCATCAATGTATTACACTGATTTGGCTAGGATTCCTCCCAAAACTTCACCCGGCTTTCACAGCTTTCCTCATGTAGAGACGGTTGCTAGGTGATAGTAACAAATACGCCATGGTCGGACCCCGCACGTAGCTGCCCGTTCTATTCGCCTCGGAAGAATAAACTGGACAAAGATACATTAAACTCAAAACATTCGGGGCTGAAGACCCGGCAAAATCGGCTCACGCCACTCCTGGTGTAAACCGGGACATTTTAGCGTCCCGACAGGCTTTTGTCGGGACTCGGGACATTAACTTTAAAATCGGGACTGTCCCGGTCGCGATATTGTTTTTCCCACTATGGCCACGCCAAGATCCGCCCTTCAATAGCATTCACACACTACTATTGGCCAGGCATCCATGCTTCCTATCATCTGACCAATCCTCTAACCCTAACCTTAACCACTCGAGGTGAAATGCCTGACCCCAACCAATCGAGCTGCTTCGTAGGGCGGGTCTTGGCGTGGCCATGGTGGGATTTGTAATTTTGCGTCCCGGTCAAACCCAATGGTCAAACCGGGACGTCTGGTCACCCTACGTTATAAGCTACTCACCGGTTTGTGCTAGCTTGTTTCAAGCCAGAGACACATTAAATTAGCATGAAAACAGATCCCAGAGAACGGTCTCTGCAACAGTACACATGTGTTATTAACCCCTAGGTTCATTTTGCGCCGGAATTGTCCTAGGGACAGGCCCCGCAAACTACCTTCAGCTATAAATACTGTGGTATGTGGCAGTGGTCCATGCTATATACAGAAAGAGAAAAAAAAAA
Source organism: Perca fluviatilis (assembly GCF_010015445.1). Classification (NCBI taxonomy): domain Eukaryota; kingdom Metazoa; phylum Chordata; class Actinopteri; order Perciformes; family Percidae; genus Perca; species Perca fluviatilis. The sequence continues at coordinate 2,565,154 of NC_053118.1, read as the reverse complement.
AAAAAAAAAAAAAAAAAAGGGGGGAGGGGGAAAAAAAAAAAAAGAGAGGGGAGAGGGGGGGAAGGAAAAAAGAAAAAAAAGAAAGAAGGGAGGGGGGAGAGGAAGGAAGGAAAAAGAGAGGGGAAAAAGAGAAAAGGGGGGGGGGAGGGGGGAGGGGGGGGGGAGAGGGGAGAAAAAAAAGAAGAAAAAGGAGGAGAAAGGAGGGGGGGGGAAAGGGGAGAAAGAAGAGAAATTTTGTCCCTATAAAACAAAACCAACAGACAAACTAAACCAATCCCAGCTTGCCATCTTTTACAACAAATTTGTACAGATTCCTTTTTTGCTTTGGTAGGTTTACAGTTGTAACTGGAAGAGTGCTCTATGCTGCTGTTGGTCAGCTTCACAGAACACGTTGTAAAAATGATCAAACTACATGAGAGAAGGCAAAACTATTCGGACAAACAGTGGACACTTAATAGGGAAGAAGTGAGATGTTCCAGATGCTATAATGCCTGATTGTCCGGCATTGGTGTGGACTCAAGTCATTTCACTTAGACTTGAGTTAGGCTTGAATCATGAATCTGATAGCTTTACTCTAGACTAAAGAAAAGAGATACTTAGACTTTAACACCAATGACTTCAAACTTTAACTTTTTGACTTGGAACTTTAGAACGATATCCTCCCCATGCTCAAAAGTGCGTTTGGCAGTGCAGACCAGCAGACAGATTATCACTACTGGAAACAATTCATTGAAACATTCCATTGAAGCGGAGTCATCTCTCCCAATTTACATGATGATCTCTTAAGCAGTTCTGAATCACCTCCAGTAGCTATTTGAATCAACTAGCTTGTGGAAAAATTGGATGTAAAAGTAAAACTATCCATTGCTGCTCGTCCCATTTTTATGATTAAAAACCAAAATATCAACCTCACATTGGATTAAACATGCATCACGTCATGTCAAACTGCCAAAATACTTGCTCCTTCAATCCAGAGCAGACAGACTTCACTCCATATAAACTCACTACATCTGCCGAGCAGCTGCCCAGCCTGCATGTGTGTGTGTGTGTGTGTGTGTGTGTGTGTGTGTGTGTGTGTGTGTGTATTATATATGGGAGTGTGTGAAAGTGTATGTGTGAGTGCTCCCAGCAGACCAGAGGCCAGGCATGGCGGCCCCCAGCCGAGCGCTGCATTGATTTGTTGTTGCTAAACAAACAGCTGGATGCTACAGGTGGATCGATAAGCCTCGCATGCCTGCCAGCCTCCCAGCATGCCTTTCAACTGGATAGACATGGCTCTCCGTCGAACTGCAATCCCGCTGTCGTTTGGAAAACTCATGAGTCAAATATTAGGACTTGTCGGATTGTTTTTAATTGAGCTAAAGTTAATTTTCAACATAATTTACTCTCCTGACCATTAAATCCATAAATATAATTTCTGGATTACATAACTTTACAAACATTCTAATCTCTTTACCAGTAAAATAATGCCACATTGTACTACTGTCATGATAACAAATGATGTTTAACTACAGTGGAATGAAAAGTGTGAGAGCTACAAGCAGAAACCAAACCAGGGCATAAATGAAGGAGATATAAAATAGATAGACAAAAGACAGACAAAGAAAATGGAAGGATTAGCAGATGCAGAGGAACAGAGGGGAAAGGAGAAGGATTTCAAAGCCAGAGAGAGAGAGAAAAAAGAGAGGATGGGAATTAGTGATGGGCGAGAGATGGCAGGATATCGAAATGGGCGAGAGTGGGTGTCAGGGAGTGGAAAGGGAGACCCAGCGAGAGAGGATGAGCCGGAGAAGAGACAGAAGTTCAGAAAGAGATAGTGACACAGAGGCAGGCAAACAGAGAGGAAAAAGATGGGACAAAGATGCACGTACACAATAAGAGGACAGAGAACACCATTGACAAATATACAGTTATAAAGAAGACAAAGACTCAGAAAAAAAGATTTTAAAAACGTGGCAGCTGTTTGGAGATAAAACTTTGATATTTCATTTCCATCACCATCACAAGTTCTAGTGAAACTCAGGATAAACCACAATCACAAAACAAGTGTGCTTTATGTGTAAATGTTTCAGGAGAGCACAACCCTTCATCTACCAGACTCCGATAAATAAATACCATTCTTTATGACCTGGCTATGAGACAAAACTTATTTTTGTCGAGGGCTAAATAAATTAGTATTATTACTCTCACCCCAGCACCTCAGTGTGTGGCAATGGGCAACAATCCGGTGTAAAATGTGAAACAGTTCAATTCACTTTCAGGGAATAAACAGAAGATTCGAAGTAAACCCCCAAAAAGGAACCTGTGTTTTGGCTGCGTTGGAGCGGGAGTCAGAGTCAGATGGGAGGGGAGGGGGAGTCTTGCTGTGTCTACATATGTAAAGCAGCAGGGAAGCAGCAGTGTGTCAGACTGAGGCTCTGGCCCAACCTGGGCTCCTCGCTGATCCCTCCAACACATCAATCATACAAAACAGGGCCATCATGGCCACACTGCATGCTGGGAGACACACACATACAAACACACACACGCATGCAGCATGCTTAAACACAAACAACTGAACAAACACACACAGGGTTGTACTAACACACACGTTTAAATTGTATAAACACGCACACACTCCACAAATATGTATTAAATAGCACACACATGCATACACTCAGAGGTAAAACTTACAGATCCATACAGTATCACAGTGCACTCACACACACATACATGCACGCGCGCACATGGATACAATTACACAAACAAACATTCTGCAACATGCACAGAGACAAAGACATACGCAAGAACATACCAAAATAGTGCACATAGTACATGACACACAGAAACACACGCAAACTACTCACACACACGCGAACATGCAAAGACAAAGTCTCACACAAAGCACGCAGACAAACAGAAATAGGTATCCTGTGCCCACAGGGTGCCCTCGCTCCCGACCATCTGTGACGGGTGCCAACACACAGTGGGTGATATTTACATGAAGACCCAACCCCCCCTCAACACACACACACACACACACACACGTAAAAAAGAAAGAAATACCCACAAAGGGCCACTCAGATCGCTTGATCTCCCAAAACTCATTAAACATGCAGATATATGCAAATATATGCACCTCTAGAAATCCACCTTGGGCCAGAGTGTGTGTATGTGTGTGTGTGTGTGTGTGTATGTGAGTGTGTTTTTCTGGCTGAAAGTACACATTAGTGAGAATGTGCGTGTGAGTTTGTCTCCACTGTAGCAACTACCGAGGCTTTGACGGTGTGTCTGTCAAACTAGATGCTGTGTGTGAGTTTGTGTAGGTACTGTATATGCTGTAGATGTTTTTACACTTGTTTACCAGTGCTGAGTGGTGCCTTTCCTTGTTATAAGTCATGCATCAAATTATATTATTACTTTTAAAAGTAATAAAACTGCATTCAGAAATCCAGACTAACATTACCCCTTTAAAAGAATATATTTGGGGCTGAAAGATCTGCATTCCAGTTTCATTTTCCTTGTTTTTAGTCGCCCTTTTTTACAAAAATAAAAGTAACAACATTAGTTTTGCAAATCGTAAGTCATAAGTTAGTATACCCTAACCACCCGCACTAACACCACTGTACCTGTGCTAAGTGTAGAAAATAACAAGCAGTTAATGGAATGAACTTTAAAAGAATTTGTTAATATATCTAAAAACAAATAAAACATTGTCATTACAAAATTTCCTCCTGACTTTACCATCATTTAAAGTACATACAATATCTAGTAGTCTGTTGAGTGCTTTTGCATTAATTCACTTTGCAGTTGGAGATATTTTTTTTAAGGAATCAGCTGATATGTGTTGATTTGTAAACTTAAAGATGATGCTAATATTTCTGCACTACACCAGTCAATAGTTGATATTTTGATATTTCATGTCTTTAAATATGAGAGAAATCAAATTAGTAAAATACTTACAAACTAGATTGTCCATAACAATCCCTGTAACTCAGGATAAACCACAATTATAAAACATATTGAGGTGTACTTGTTTGGAATCGGATCCAAACATTTCCTACAGAAAACCAGAGAAGTATTGGATAATGTGGATAATTTCTTTAGAGAATATGTAATAAAACCAACTGCATCATATCCATCAAAGTAAAAGACACTGATTGGCTAATATAAATGTTTCCTACTGGCTGCATGCACTGATCAAACTCCATAGTTCCTACAATATCTGCTGCTTGTTCCAGAATCAGTTCCTCACTGTGTGTTTGGTTTGTGTGAGTGACTCCAGACAAGGCATAGGGGATGGTGACGGTAAACACATATGATCTGTCAGTCATGGCCTGCAAGAGTGCTGTGTGTGTGTGTGTGTGTGTGTGTAGCCACAGTGCTGCAGGCTAAATAGTGCCATTATATTCCTACAGCAGCACTAGTCACAGTCAGCTTGAGAGTCAAAGTCCTCTGGGAATCAGAGATATCTCTGTTCAAAGACCGCTGCCACCCTGCTACACGCACGCACGCACGCACGCGCGCGCACACACACACACACACACACACACACACACACACACACACACACACACACACACACACACACACACACCCACCCACACCCACACCCACACCCTGTGGGCAGCATGGAGCCAGGTGGGGTGGAAGAGAAAGCAATTTATGTCGGTTTATGCAGAAATGCTGCCCGTCATAGTTACTAATTAAAAGAGTCAGTTTATCCAAATGTTAAAAGCAAGATTTTTCTTATATGTGCACAAGTTTTGAAATAGTTGACTCTGAGATTTCTGCCTCCACTCCAGTAAAATGGTGAAATGGTGGAATTTTGGTTTTGGTGCTCACAGCAGTGACATATTACATGAAGAAAATATTCTAAACAACATTTCTTTCCAGAAGCTGATTCAGGAAAGAGATGTTGCTGCTGAATTTGTTGTAGGTCATTACAGCTGTTACCACTACAAACAACATTTCATTCATCTCCATTGTAGTGGGGTGGAGGCAGAAGTCTCAGAAAAATCTTAAAACCTGGGCTAAAAAAAGACCCAAAACTATCTGCATGGATTCTATATTTGGGTGAAACAACCCTTTAAACTAAACCCAGTACAAACCATAAATATGGTATACTAACATTTTATAGTTTCCAACAGAATGTTACCTCTTAGCACTGGATGAGGACAGACAGAGACGAGATGAAGGTGAGACGTGTGAGAGAGAGAGACAGAGATGGAGAGAGAGACAGAGTGAGAGACCAAGAGGGAGAGAGAGAAAGAGAGAGAGAGAGAGAATGAAGGAAGAAATAACATCTGATATAACTTTTATCTGCTTATGAATTATCCTTAATGGTTATCATAGATATTGATGATTATATATATATATATATATATATATATATATATATATATAGATAGAAATAGATATCTTTCAAATTCTATATTTAATCACCATCGTCAGTGTGGTTTGAATCCATACTGTGCATTGCTGGAATAAGCATATTCCATATTGTGCTATACTGCCTGCAATACTGTCTCTGATAAACAGTGGAAGCACTGAGTGAAGGCACCACAGATGGCGGTAGAGCGAGCACAGGGGAAAGCAGATATGGGAAGAGAGAGAAAGAGAGAGAGAGAGAGAGAGTATTTCCAGCCCTGCGGTCTCGTCTCCTTCACAGCGCTGGAAGGTCAGGCGAGCCTCGAGACACAGCACTCGCTCCCTTTTCACTTCAGTCCCACTTTTATTCCAGAAGCACCACAGCGCTCTTTGACAATTGTCATCATGACGAATCAATATAGACTCTCCACAGACCCTCCTCCTCTTTACCCCCTCCACTGCTGCCCTTGAGTTTTTAAACACTGATCCAGCAGATAGTCCAGTTAAAGTCTCTTCCCAGGGCCTCCATTTTCTAGTTTACCCTTCACTCTCTGCCATCACTCCATCTATCTTGTCTATTAGTCCTGTTTGTTCTGTGTCTCTCTTGCCTCATCCTCTGTTCCTCTCTACGTATCAATTCGAAATTTAAGTGCCGTGCCTCTGCAGTTTTTATTTCTGCAGCAGCACAGAAAATGTCAAAAACCTTCCAATGACTACATATGAAAGAACCATGATATTAAATTATTGTACTGGTAAAGGGGAATAAAATTACCCTGGAAATCCAGAGTTCTCGCGAGAGCACAATTTGAATTTGCTCAGCGAGTCCCTCTGGCATTCAGTAATGATGCTCATTAACTATGCCCTTGTAGCCGAGCTGCACCAATCACATCGCTGTATCTTATAGGCGGGCCAGAGGCGAGCTAAACAGATGACAGCACTGCAACGTCGAAGTCATTAGTAAACATTGCAAGATGGCTACGGAAACAGCTTTGGCCGCTACAATGAACGAGTTAGACTTGGCTTTTTATCTAAAAGAGGAACAGAAGACGGCGCTCCAATCCTTCCTTTGCAAGAAGGACGTTTTAGCTGTTTTGCCGACCGGATACGGCAAGAGTTTAATCTACCAGTTAGCTCCTCTGGTAGCTAAGAGTTTAATCTACCAGTTAGCTCCTCTGGTAGCTAAGAGTTTAATCTACCAGTTAGCTCCTCTGGTAGCTAAGACCAGAGTTTAATCTACCAGTTAGCTCCTCTGGTAGCTAAGAGTTTAATCTACCAGTTAGCTCCTCTGGTAGCTAAGAGTTTAATCTACCAGTTAGCTCCTCTGGTAGCTAAGAGTTTAATCTACCAGTTAGCTCCTCTGGTAGCTAAGAGTTTAATCTACCAGTTAGCTCCGCTGGTAGCTAAGAGTTTAATCTACCAGTTAGCTCCTCTGGTATAGGGTGACCAGACGTCCCGGTTTGACCGGGACAGTCCCGATTTGACCGGGACAGTCCCGATTTTCAATTGTTTGTCCCGAGTCCCGACAAAAGCCTGTCGGGACGCTAAAATGTCCCGGTTTACACCAGGTGCAGAGTCAGCCGATTTTGCTGGGTCTTCAGCCCCGAATTTTTGTAGTTTAGCCCCAAATGTAACTTTGTCCAGTTTATTTTTACGAGGCGAATAGAATGGGCAGCTATGTGCGGGGTCCGACCATGGCGTATTTGTTGCTATCAACTAGCAACCATCTCTCCGTGAGGAAAGCCCATAGACAGTGGGAAAGCCGGGTGAAGTTTTGGGAGGAATCCTAGCCAAATCAGTGTAATACATTGATGCCATCAACACAAAGTTTAGGAGCGCAATGCTAATGATTTAGTTTGAAGTTCCTGTGACATGACTTTTCCAGTCTACGGTTCGGACTCAGACACACGGAGCTCTGAAGCAGACCTGCTTGTGTCCACTCTCTGTAAAATGCAGCGCAGCTTCAGGTTTATGGACACACTCAGCTGTGGGCATGCTGCGGTAGACGTGTTGCATTTGAGCTCCGTGTATTTCTGTAGTTTCCGTTTTCCACCTCCGATGTAGAGCAGCGTTCAGTTACTTCTCCAGCTAAACTATTTGTCTCATCCAGAGACCAGAGACCCAAACGGGGCACTGAGTCTGTCAGAAGGTCTGAGGTCTACTGTATCAGCAGAGCAATCACGTAATGCACAGCAGACTATGGTGCAGGTATAGATTAGTTTCTGAAATATAGTGACTTTATTCTTGTAATAGCCTACTAACCTAACTTTATTTTTCTCAAAATGTCACGACTCATCGTCTCCTCCAAATCACAGAGAACACAGATATACTGTACTTTGAATGTGCTCAAAGTTTTGGACATGAGCAGAAATCTTGCTCAAACACATCTGAAATATTACAGTCCAGGGGTCTATTATAAATTAAAATGAATTAATGTATCATTGAGGTGATTAATTGTCATATGCACATTTAAGGAGGTTACTTCCTCACCAAAAGACGCCAAACAGGAGGGAGGAGTAAATGATGCCTAGGCTACAGATATTTGCAGGTTGCAGTATTGATTCAGAAAAAGGTAGAAATATGTGCATAAAAATTCACCAGAATGCAGGAAATGAAGTGGTTATGCTCAAAATGTTCAATAAATCATTTTAATTATTTTGGTGTTATTGGAATAAATAACACTTCAAAGAATCTTTTTTAGAAAAAATCTCAACATAAATCTCACACTAAACTGAAAAAGCCTGTTGCTGCAATTTTGTTAATTTTACAGGAAAAAACACTGTTATTATTAGATGAGGAGCCTACGATCAAAATAATGAAGTTACTGTCTGTGTATATGTCTGACCTGGGCTGGCACATGTTCACGTTAAAAAGCGTGTGCGTGCACGAGCACTACGATCACGTGCAAAGTGTCCCGGTTTTAGCTCCGGGAAATCTGGTCACCCTACTCTGGTAGCTGAGAGTTTAATCTACGAGTTAGCTCCTCTGGTAGCTGAGAGTTTAATCTACCAGTTAGCTCCTCTGGTAGCTAAGAGTTTAATCTACCAGTTAGCTCCTCTGGTAGCTAAGAGTTTAATCTACCAGTTAGCTCCGCTGGTAGCTAAGAGTTTAGTTTACCAGTTAGCTCCTCTGGTAGCTAAGAGTTTAATCTACCAGTTAGCTCCTCTGGTAGCTAAGAGTTTAGTTTACCAGTTAGCTCCTCTGGTAGCTAAGAGTTTAATCTACCAGTTAGCTCCTCTGGTAGCTAAGAGTTTAGTTTACCAGTTAGCTCCTCTGGTAGCTAAGAGTTTAATCTACCAGTTAGCTCCTCTGGTAGCTAAACTTATTGGTACACTCTGGATACGTCACCCTGTGTATTGTTGTGATTGGTCGTAGTGTTATCCAATTGCGTGCAGTGAGATTTTCAAATGCATGCTTGGTGCTGCCCCTCGAGTTGGGCCATTTTCATTACTCATTGCCAGACCCTTAATCTTTCAGATTTGGGTCTGGATTTCTAGTCTAGACTAAAATAGTCCTTCTTATACATTCCTGTACTGTGACAATTAGTTGAACTTTGGGTGAACCATGATATTTGATCAACACTATCTGTAATAACAGTTTAGAAACAGAGAGATTTAAAGATTGTGTTTTAGGTGTGTGTGTGTGTCCCTATTCTCTCTCTGTTCCTCTTTGTGTTGACTTCAAGCGCTGTAACGCTGCCCCTATTTTCAGCACCCTGTACTTGCGATTGTGTGTGTAGATGTTCCTCTCCAATCCATGGTAAAGTTGACAACCAGCATAAAACCAATCAGTGTGTGTGTGTGTGTGTGTGTGTATGTGCTGATTAACGTTGTGCTAAGGCATGCAGCATGTACGATGCGAGCGTTAATTCGCGTTGCGAGCATTGCGTTGAATCGTCTCGGCCCTCCGGTAATGAGCAGCGGCGGCGGTATGTGGCTCAGCTTCACGGTGTTTCCTCCCCGTCTCTGCAACATACTGGGCCTTGGTAATTGGTCACAGAGGGGACAGTAAATCTGCGTGAGTATGTGGGAGAACCAGAGACACAGAGAGTGTGTGTGTGTGCATGTGTGCGTGTGTGTGTGTGTGTGTGTGTGTGTGTGGGAAGAGGTAGGTGATAGAGGACAGGAGGTGGGTGTCTTTCATCTTCACAGCTTTTTCTCTGTAAACCTCCAACTGTTTACAAGGACTGATGCACATAAACACACATACACACACACACACACAAAGAAAGAGCCCCCCCCCACTGCTACCACCTACACGTATATACAGTAAATGACCTCAGCGCGCTACTGTCTGTGAGCATGGATTCTAATCAGACGTCGGCAGCATTGTGTCTGTCAAACCCGGCCAAGGTTACTTAACCTTCCAGTCTTAATTTCCCTTCCATTTTAGCTCCTTCCTCTATATCAAACATCAGCACATCTATGGCAGAAAAAAGGAAAAGAAGAGTGCAGGGAGGAAAATGAAGATTGCCATGCTTGGCTGAAACTCGGAGATGAAAGTAGAGGATGATTCACACTGCTATGGCAAAATGAGCTGAACCGAGCTGAGCTGTGCTATTTTTAAACAACTATACATTGAAGCTACTGGAAGGGGACAATGTGAAGTGAAGCAATTCATTTCTATATCATGGGAGAAGGTATCTGAAATAGGGTGTCCAGGAGAATCACAGAATGTGAAAATTAGTATACGCTTTGCCAAGATTTTTTTTGGTACATTTTGTAAGTTAGTTAAATTAGTTATCACTTCAGAGCTGCAGGGGAATTGTGCAGACAAATATATAAATTCTTCACTGGAAAATTCATATCAAAGTATTGAGATATGCTAATAAAGTTGACAATATTGGAGGGCATCTTGAATGATAGATAAAACAAACGAACGAAAGGCAAAACAACCAAATTTATTTATTTTTTATTGTAATTTCTACTGTTTTGTAGAGTTCAGAGTAACCAAAAATGGAAAACAATTCGAGTAAAAGCAGGCTTTGCTTATCCCGTGCGAAACATGAAACTCAGATGTTGGGGGGGTAATTTCTTAATCACACGAGGTCCCAAGATGATAATAATCCCGTGCGAATAGGGCTTAAGCAGACAGGCGTCTACAGTCATGCTAGCAGCTCTGAGGCTATAATTAGGCACAGCAGTGCTTTGAGCTAAATACTAACATCAGCAGGCTCACAATGAAAAAGCTAACATGGTGATGGTTAACAGGTATAATGTTAACATGTCCACCATCTTAGTTTGGCATGCTAACATTTGTGAATTAGCCCAAAACACAAAGTGTAGCTGAAATGTATCTTAAGTGTAGCTAGGTGGCGATGTTATGGCTAAAAATGAAAAAAAATAAAAAGCTGCACAACTGATGTTGCAGTGAAAGTAAGGCTGGGCAATATATATCGATATTATATCGACATGGATATATGAGGCTAGATATCGTCTTACATTTTGGATATCAATTATATTATGGTCGCTATATCCACCTTACTGATGATTATTTATCAAAAATGTCACTGTGTTAATAACTACAATATCACCGCAATATCAACATCGATGTATTTGGTCAAAAATATCGTAATATTAGATTTTTTCCATACCGCCCAGCTCTAAGTGAAAGTACATTTTCTCCCTCACCTGGAGGGTCCAGAGGCCTCGTGGTTGCTCCCCCCAGCAGTGCACCGTCATCAGGGTCCAGTTTTTCAGGCCAGCCGTGGAGGCGTCATTGGGCCGTGTGTCCAACAGCAGTGACACAGTGCCGGCTGGAGACTCCAGGCTTACAGAGAGGTCACCGCGACACACGGTGCTGATGCTCACTTTCACCTGGTGAGAGACAGGTGGCAAGAAAAAAAAGGTGTGAACAAGGAGAGTGATGGAGGGACAGAGAAATAGGAAAACAAGAGAGAGGAAGTGGGTGGACAGAGACACAGCATCATGTAAACATGTTATCTTTCAGGCCTTCTCCTCAGTACCACTGTATAACACCATGTGCCTGTTTATTGATGGTGACGGAACTAACTAAAATAAAGATTTCTTTTTTTTTTAAACACTCTTTACTGCTGTGATTTTTTACCTTAAAAGAATAGTTTGACATTTGATATTCATTTTCTTGCTGAGAGATAATTGAATGAGGTTGAACACTCACATCTGTAGGACGTGTACGCTACATATGAAGTTAGAGCCAGCGACCAGTTAGCTTAGCTTAGCATAAGGGGACTTGAAAAGGGGAAACTAGACTGGCTCTGTCAATTAGCCTGGATAATTAACATTTGTGTAGTTTGTCTTATCCGTATAAAACAATTTTTGATTTAGTGCATGCAGACTTCAGTTTCTGCACCTGGCCAAGAAATAGTCCTGTACATACATCTCCATGAAACCAATGCTAATTTTACAATCTGTTTTTTGTGCTATTTAAACAAACAAGATATAACATGTTAATTAGTGACTTTCAGAGGTGTTGGTAGGCAAATTGTGTTACCTTTAGAGAGAGAAAGCAAGGTTACCTGTTTCCTTGTTTCCAGTCTTTGTAACTTGTCTAACTTCATATTTAGCGTACAGACATGAGAGCGTTATCAATCTTTTCATCTCACTCTCTGCAAGAAAGCGAAATATGCATATTTCTTAAAATGTTGAACAATTCCTTTAAATGTGATGCAACGCCTCTTCGGACCATCAGTACTCATTAAAAATGTACTGTATTCCTGCGATTGTCATTAATATCTGAGGTAATACATGTGACACATGGATGATTAGGCCAATCTGAGTAAATCTGTCAAGTTTAAATCCAAATCCAGTCAGTAATGTCTGAGATACTGTGCACGCCAGACGGATGGACAATCCAATGATTTGTGCAAAGCCACCCAAAGATGAAGACAAAGACAAGTAGGGAGCAGAAACAGAAGACACAGTGACAAAAATGGCTGAGGGGAATATTAGCTAAATTATTTAAATAAGCACATACACCTCCCAAACCCCCACCCTATGATTCCCACCCAGTAAACACTCTCCCTGTCCCTGTTCATCACAAGCAGCACATCTGGTGTGACAATGGCACATCGCAGAGAGAGCCGCCAAGCTGCAAAAAGACTGACAGCCCACTCCTGTTTACACTGCGTTACCACGGCAACACGTCCATCAATCACACCTCGCAGCGATGGCCTGACCCACGCTTTCTGCCAGGGAGCAGAGCCGCAAAGATGAAGCCTTTTCAATTTACATGCTGACACACACTCACTCTCTCTCTCTCTCTCTCTCTCTCTCTCTTCAGTTTTCTATTTCACAAGTACACACAACACACTCACAAACATAGATACCTCGCACAAACTCAAATGTGCGCGTACACAGACACGCACAGTACGTACGCCGGCTGACACAGTCAAACATAAACACATTTGCATGTACGTATTTGCCTGTACTCAAGAAAACACAGTTTTGCTATTTTCTGCAAATGACACAGCCAACATATTACACATCACAGTATGATCTTTTTATTTTTATTTTTTTTAATCTTCCATTCTCAGATAGAACACATGCCACATAAACCCAGAAAACAATTTCTATGAAATGTTGATACTTCCCTGGTTGTGGGCAGAAGTTAAGTGTATGTCAAGATCAACAGGAAATATATTACAGCAATATCAGTATACAACAAAATATATAAGTATACAAGAAAAACTCACCTTTTCACCTTTCCATGTTTTAAAGGAATAGTTCAACATTTAACACTCTTATTTGCTTTCTTCCCAGAGTAACATGAGGAGATCTATGCAAATCTCACTTCTGTCCTTTAAATATGAACCTACAGCCAGTTAGCTTAGCTTAGCTTAGCATAAAGACCGTCAAATAAAAAAAAAATTTAAATCACAACCAGGACAAGCTGTGGTTTAACAGGGGTTATGTGCGGGACTATTTCAGAAGCAGTCACTTCCTGGAATGTTTGCTGGTTGCCTGGCAACCACAATTTATTGTTTTTTACCTTTGTTTTTTGTACGGATTAAACAAAAAAGATATAACATGTTTATTAGTGCACTTTAGATGAGCTGATACAGTGGGTGGATTATGGTACCTTTCGAGAGAGCCAGGCTAGCTGCTTCCCCCTGTTTCCAGTCTTTATGCTAAGCTAAGCTTACCAACTGCTGGCTATAGCTTTATATCTAACAGTTAAATATACCTCGCAATAATAAGCATATCTCCCAAAAAGAACTAGGTCTTTAAGATCTTCTTTAAGTAGAACTCTTTTTTTCAATATTTTTATATCCAAGTTTTCTTAAAAAAAAAAATACAGATTTTGGAACAATGCACTGCATGTTCATGGCGTCTGTGCATATAAAAAACTGCCGCCTGACCTGAACGTGCTCCAGAGTGTTGATCTCATTAGTCCTCCAACGGCAGGCATCTGATTGGATGTTCACACTGACCACACCTCCTGGAGAAACGATCCTAACCAATAAAAATGATTACATAAGTCAGTAGCCAGACCCCAGAAACGCTGACCAATCAGAGCAGACTGGGCTTTTTCAGGGAAGGTGGGGCTTAAAGAGACAGGCGCTAAAATTGAGCATCTCAGAGGGGGGGGAGAATACAGGTACATTCAGACAGACAGTATGAGAAAAAGAATGTGTTTTTTGAACATTAAAGCATGTAAACATATTCTAGTAGAAACCCAAAATACAAGTATGAACCTGACAATGAGCATTATATGGGACCTTTAAGCCACATGATACATCTAGAAAAGCATTAAAAATAGAACCAGAATTAGCAGTTATGGGGGTTAAATAAACATACAGTATGTAGTCGATAGCGGTAGCTTTACCTGCTAGGATGGAGTGTGACTTCTTGCATGCACTTCCTCTGTGGCGCAACAGTGTTGAAGCGTGCAGCCTGCTGCACCATCAGCCCTGCATCCAACAATCCAAAACCATACCTGAAACAAGAAGGGAACATGCACTCCATTATATACGGTATGTGTTTGTGTATACGATAAGGAAAAGCATCCTTATATATTCACACACATGTAAACTGGAGGCTTTTATGTGGGCTGCTGAATGTGCTGCAGGAGAAGAGTAAGTGCTAATGGCTCCGACATGAGGAGGCAACAAGTCATTGACGAAGATGATGTTGTCCTCTGAAAACAATCGCTTCCCGCTCTGTCCGGGCTGAGGCTGATGGCTGCTGTTTGTACCGCCTGTAATTGCCTGGAGGATTGATTCTGAACAATGTGCCATCTCACGGACTGTAATCAAGCCTCATTATTCATTCTTTACCACCCCAATCTGGGTGCTGGAGACACAATGGCCGACCCTTAAGCGGCGTCGCTGCCTGGTGACTGTATGACCACTGCCTATCTTACTCTCTCCTCCACTTTACCAATCCTGCTTCATCTCTTTACGTCTCTTTTGAATCATGCGCTCTCATCTTTCCTCTTTGCCCTCTCTTTCTCAGAGCAGCACTGCTATTCAGTGTTCTTTTTCTTCTTCACTCTCCTCCATCAAACCTGAATTTCTTGCATCAGAACTCTCGTTTGCCACTTCAGTGATGCTGAAATCGCAGTCCGCATAAGACTCTTCTTAATTCTCCTTCAAGTCTTTCATTTCCATGCACTTTCTCTCTTTCAGTTCCCTCTTGTTAAAATCATAGTCCTCAGACTGAGTAACAGGGCCATAACAACCTTCATTCTCCCCAACCCCTCCTCTCGGAAATCCAGAGGGGGTGACAAAGAGCTAATTTCTGCCATTATTACCATACAGACCTTATGACGTTAATCTGCAATAAGTGAAATTCATTATCCTGATGACGGGGTCTCTCGGAGCAGCAGAGAGAGAGACAGAGACAGGAGAAAGGAGCGAGCTGATCAATAACTCAATCTGCTGCGCTGCATGGGACTCCACCTCCTCCGTCTCAGACTGACAGTGTGTCTGAGCTGCAGCCCTCACCGCCCTCGTCCTAACAGCACGCCACGCGATCAATGGACACAATCTAATCAGCCACTATCACCACCAATGACTTTTAGCATGTATGGGCCTTGCATAATGGCATTAGGCAGGCGGTGTGTGGGGTTGAGGTGAGCTGCTGAAGTTCAGGGTCATTCGTTTGTGAAAACTGTGAAGAGTTGGAGCAAAACACAGCTGGCAAGAGCTGAACGCACAACACTAGAGGAGCAAGTAATCGACTGACATTAATCCTTATAAACAATAAAGATATAATAAAAGTGTTTTTATTCATTAATCAATGTTTGTTAGAAGTCACTCAAAATAAACTGATTACAACGAACTGTGATCCTGAAAGCTCCCTAATACACATTTAAAGATGCATTCAAACAAATGTTAATGTTGCTGCTTAAACTTTGCTCTGTTGTAATGCAAAAACTAAAAGATACTCTTGAACTCACTAGGCTTAGGCATTTGATTTGACCGTTGACACTGAAGAGAGGCACAAAATGAGCTGGGGGGTAACAGGGTTTCCAAGCCAGAATGGCACGTGTCTTGAACCACTACGTCATTGAGACACCCAAAACTCTCCAATTGAAAAGAGCTCTGCGTTGAAACAACACAAGTGGCGTGTTGTTTCAGGTAGCGGTAGTCTCGCAATGCCAGACCTTCCTCCACAGCGCTGCTGAGGAGGGTCTGGCTAGTCCACACAGCCTTCGAGGATGGGAGAAAAACGTGCTCTGATTTATTGGCATTTCTTTAAACCATCGTCAAACAATTGTCATGGGCGGTGCTAAGCACTGGACAGAGCCCCAGTGCGGCTACAAAATAGTCTCAGGAAGGAACTTGTTTTGGTGGACCATGTGTACATTCAAAAGTAGTTTTAGTCGTGCAACAGAAAACTCCAATTGGACAGATAGTCTAGCTAGCTGTCTGGATTTACCCTGCAGAGATCTGAGGAGCAGTTAACCATAGTCCTCATCAGGGACGGACTGGGGCTAAAAAACAGCCCTTGACTTCCTCCCAAATAAGCCCATCATCCGGCCATTCGCCCCTAGCCGTGCGTGACAGACACTAGCCAGGATGTCCTGATACTATGCCACAATACTGTAGCCTATCAGACGAGGTACTCACAGCTAGTAACATCTCAAAACCAATGATGATAACTGGGGTTGTGTTTATTAATGAAGCCTCAGCCTTCAAATAAAAACTAAAAATGTACAATGCCATTACATCTGCATTGAAAATAATTCAAATAATGAAATGTCACTGGCTACAGAAACCCCAAACTACACAAACTTTAATTAAAATTTATAATTTATAAATAATAAAACAGTACAGAGTATTACTGACAACCCTTTCAGAGATAAAGTAGGCTACTGGCTGTAACTGAACATGGGGATTAGATTTTCTGTAGGCCTATACCAAAACTACACTGAGTGTTAGTTACTATATACTATAACATATAACTATTCAAATATAATGTAAATGTATATAATACGTGTTGCTTTGTGTTAAAGAATTAGCACTGGATAACACAGAAAAGAAAGTGGAAGGTAACGGACATCCGGATTTCAAAGCTCTGAAAAAGACAGCTGAAATGCAGCGTTTCAGTCTGAACGAGGCCTTAGACTTGCATTATTCTATATTTGTCCTATTATCAACAAATCCCAAGAAACGACCTACACCAATAATGCATTGTTTGTCTCTATTTACTCTCTGACCTTCCCAGCCTCTCTGTCACACTCAGCACCAAGCCCATTTGTTCCTACTGAGAACATACTGTACATCTTAAAAAAAGAAACAGGTCACAAATACAGTACAGGCCAAAAGTTTGGACACACCTTCTCATTCAATGCGTTTCCTTTATTTTCATGACTATTTACATTGTAGATTCTCACTGAAGGCATCAAAACTATGAATGAACACGTGGAATTATGTACTTAACAAAAAAGTGTGAAATAACTGAAAACATGTCTTATATTCTAGTTTCTTCAAAGTAGCCACCCTTTGCTCTGATTACTGCTTTGCACACTCTTGGCATTCTCTTGATGAGCTTCAAGAGGTAGTCACCTGAAATGGTTTTCCAACAGTCTTGAAGGACTTCCCAGAGATGCTTAGCACTTGTTGGCCCTTTTGCCTTCACTCTGCAGTCCAGCTCACCCCAAACCATCTCGATTGGGTTCAGGTCCGGTGATTGTGAAGGCCAGGTCATCTGGCGCAGCACTCCATCACTCTCCTTCTTGATCAAATAGCCCTTACACAGCCTGGAGGTGTGTTTGGGTCATTGTCCTGTTGAAAAATAAATGATGGTCCAACTAAACGCAAACCGGATGGGATGGCATGTCGCTGCAGGATGCTGTGGTAGCCATGCTGGTTCAGTATGCCTTCAATTTTGAATAAATCCCCAACAGTGTCACCAGCAAAGCACCCCCACACCATCACACCTCCTCCTCCATGCTTCACGGTGGGAACCAGGCATGTAGAATCCATCCGTTCACCTTTTCTGCGTCGCACAAAGACACGGGGGTTGGAACCAAAGATCTCAAATTTGGACTCATCAGACCAAAGCACAGATTTCCACTGGTCTAATGTCCGTTCCTTGTGTTTCTTGGCCCAAACAAATCTCTTCTGCTTGTTGCCTCTCCTTAGCAGTGGTTTCCTAGCAGCTACTTGACCATGAAGGCCTGATTTGCGCAGTCTCCTCTTAACAGTTGTTCTAGAGATGTGTCTGCTGCTAGAACTCTGTGTGGCATTCATCTGGTCTCTAATCTGAGCTGCTGTTAACTTGGGATTTCTGAGGCTGGTGACTCGGATGAACTTATCCTCAGCAGCAGAGGTGACTCTTGGTCTTCCTTTCCTGGGGCGGTCCTCATGTGAGCCAGTTTCATTGTAGCGCTTGATGGTTTTTGCGACTGCACTTGGGGACACATTCAAAGTTTTCGCAATTTTCCGGACTGACTGACCTTCATTTGTTAAAGTAATGATGGCCACTCGTTTCTCTTTACTTAGCTGGTTCTTGCCATAATATGAATTCTAACAGTTGTCCAATAGGGCTGTCGGCTGTGTATCAACCTGACTTCTGCACAACACAACTGATGGTCCCAACCCCATTAATAAGGGAAAAAAATTCCACTAATTAACCCTGACAAGGCACACCTGTGAAGGTAAAACCATTTCAGGTGACTACCTCATGAAGCTCATTGAGAGAACACGAAGGGTTTGCAGAGTTATCAAAAAAGCAAAGGGTGGCTACTTTGAGGAATCTAAAATATAAGACATGTTTTCAGTTATTTCACACTTTTTGTTAAGTACATAATTCCATATGTGTTCATTCATAGTTTTAATGCCTTCAGTGAGAATCTACAATGTAAATAGTCATGAAAATAAAGGAAATGCATTGAATGAGAAGGTGTGTCCAAACTTTTGGCCTGTACTGTATATAGGTCAATGGTTTTTTTAAATGCCCAATTCCCAGTGTGGCTCATTGATGTGTTTTTAATAGTTTTGGGCAACAATGGAGCCATATTGCACAGAGGAAGAAGCTATATCAGGCTTTGGCAACATAGATAATACCTCGACGAATTCAGCGTTGGTTTTGATCTTTACATGGAATGTGTTGACAATTAAAAAAAATGACATAATAACAGGTCTATCTTTTAAGAAAAGGCACTTGAGCTTTCTAATATCCGGGATATATTAAATGTAATGGTGAGCAAAATCACCATAACAATAAATATATATGGTTATGCTAATTACATCATTAGCTAACAAATGAATACATTAATATAGCAATATTCATATGTCACTTTACTTGTCCTATAACATAAGCGCTATTAATATACGTATCTTAAAGCACTGAAGTGTCCTGGTATTTTCATGAAATATTTTTCACCATTAGGCTACTGTAAATAATGTTCAAGATTAAGTTTCAAGATTCTTTCATGTATAATTCTTGAGTTTTTCTCTTTTCATTGATAGTTATACAATACATGTTGATGCACATCAGTCTCACTAAGTATATACTTTAGTTTCATTTATTAAATGGATAAGTACAATAAAAGCACCAGCAATAACAATAGATCACTTAAGATATTTCACAGTGTGGGGAAAACTGATACCCTGACTTCTCATAAAACAGAAACTGTTGGTGACCGGGGCTTGCCACCCTGCTCCCTTTTAGTGATTAAATATACCCTCCCCACCCCGTACCCCTTAGCGAGAGCTGTGCACCTATTAAATCCTACAGCTCCCGCAGATCGATCGGACTTGCCCCAGCTCTACGGCCATAAACCCACAGACATATATCTGATAGAGAAAGCTGCAGGAAACAGGTTTACCCACGCTAGAACATGATGAAAATGACAGATTTAATGTCCCCTGCCATGTCAGTGAAACACCACCGCTGAGCTGAGCCGCTTTTCACAAAGACTTCACCGCCTTTTCAGCCATCTCATCATCAAAAGCAAGAAATGGAAAGACTAACACATTGCTATGTGATTTCTCCCAACAGAAATGTGTACAGGGTTTACAGCTGTTGTGTTGTGTGGCCTTGCTGAGTAGTTTAATCATAGGATTTGTAAATGTTTCTTTAATGTGGGTAAGATGTTGGGAAATACTGCAAAAAAATGTTTAAGATTAAAATGCCTTTAAGATGAAACCCACATAGTGTAATTCATATGAAGCAATTAGTCAGAGAACACATTCATCAAATTTCCAACTTGTTCTTTCTCCACCTCCTGCGTGGTCGGAGGGAGGTTGAGCCAAGCCGACTACAGAGTGACAGCTGATCTTCTGTCCACGCAGCACGAAGCGTGTTAAACCCCCGACCCCCCGCCTCCACACATATCGAATATGCGGCCCTCGCATTTTCTCCGAACACGTTCGCTCCTAGACAGCGAATGCCCTTGCAAACTCTTACTCCCTCCTTCTTTTTTATCCATTAGGACGAAGGCCTCTCCCGCCACCTCTCCATGGGGCCTCTTTGTAACTGTTGAGGAACCCTTTTCACTTTTTGTTCTGCGGGCCTTCCCAGGTCCTTTCTCTGTTGATATTCACACCATCTGCCAGCAGCAGAGGAAGGTGCACACAGACCCAACTAGCAGTGAGACATCAACATCTCCGGGGTCGAGGTCCTCGCTTCGTCTTTGCACATGGCATTAAAAAAAACCACAGTTTTAACAAGTGTTGTGCTGCAACCAAAACAGATTTTTTGCAGCTATCCAGGGACCTAGCTACCACGGTCTCACCCCTTGTTTGCAGTGGTACGTCCTGCTAAGTCCCCCCCAATAGAAGTGGCTGTAAAGAATCACTCAAGCCGCACTAAGCAGCTGCCTGTGAGTTAGGTCATTTTCCCAGGAGCCACAGAGTGGGCATTGGCAGGACCTCAAAAAGAGGGGACACCATCTGTTCAGTGCCTGAAAAGGTTGGTGACACCTTCTGTGGTACCAACAATTTCTAATTAAGTGGCCAGGAATGCAGTAGCAGCTCCAGCGCATGATTGGTGGGCTTGCTTTAGTCATACTGACGACAACACAGCAGACCCCCTGGTCAGTTTCACGCACCTCTCCATCACATCTGGCCATGGGCTAATAAAAAATCAACAAAGAGTGGATACAATAAACACTTGACGAAGGTGAGACATGACTGGAGAAGCCAACAAAAACTATATTTACCTTTGTTTTCTAGGATTTTTTGGTCCCCTTTTTGTGCCACTTAATTGAATGTTTATCAGGAGCACTGAAAACTGCATTAGCCCTATGGTCAATCCCAGCGTGGTTTGTTTCTGTTATATCGTGATGCACTAATTTCATTAGTATTAGGATTTAAATGAAATAACAAATGGACTTAACATTCTTCTGATTTCCATCGCTCCTAGAGCCAAATCTGCTGCTCGGAAATGTTACTAATTAGGCTTATTAAGTAATTAAGAAGAGGTCTTAATTATATCTGCGCCACTGGGACCTGCACGGCTGTGTTGGTTTGGATGTTTTACAATTTCATCCATTTAACGGTTCTGAATGTGTGTTTTTAAAGAGAAAAACGATATTGGAACGCATTTTTTAGGCTGTATTAGGCAAACATCTGTCTAATTTGAAATTACAAAGAGAGAAACACTCAGCAGCCTTCAACAGCACAGCCTCAAAATGTCAAGTAAATTACTGTGCAAAGATTTAAAAGTTTAATGAAATATATTGCAGGGAGGAAAATGAGGGGTTTGGCACAGGCATGGCCTTAGTCTCAGGAGAATGGGCACCAAAAGGCCCTCTCAGTCTCTACAGCCATCAGTCAAAGTAGCAGCCTCCCGTCTCCTTCTCTCACACAAGGAGACTTCTCTGGAAGCCGCAATGATCTATACCTCATGACCTCACTCTCAGTGTCCAACATTTTTTGATTTGTAGCTTGAGTGTTATTCAAACACAAATTCAAAAGAGGATGAAATTCAGCAGAGAGCTTTTGTTGGACGCACACCAAGGTACAGTCCTTTTAGATGTCTCTGCCCTTGTGGGGAAGGAGAGAGAGAGAGAGAGAGAGGGAGAGAGAGTTGAGTAAGCGCTGCGCTATAAGCTTGTCATAAGATTCCCTCCCGGGTTCCGAGTACTTTCCTTTCACTCCGGACAAAGCAAACACTGAACCAGGAGCCTTTGTTTGCCTCTTCAAAGGAAACAAGTTTTTGATGCCATAAATGTGATAGAGCAAACTGAAATGTAGTGATCAAAAACAAATTCTGTTTTTGTGTGCTCATATGACAGGTATGACATCTTCTACATGATGTCATCAGGGAAGCAACATAGAGTTCAAAAGCTCTGCATTCCACATACAATATTAAATAATATATGATCATGCCTTTAGGTTGCCATTATTGTTTGCATGATTGCAAAGACCTTAGTGAGTCTAGATCAATTCAATAAAATGGAAAGCGAACATGCATGAATAGTGATGTTACTTATGTTTAAGGTTATAAATCCCAAAAGATGGAATCCAAATAGAGCTATTTTGGGAGGCGTAATGTTGCGAGAGAACATCATTATAAATGTATTGTATTAGACCATGTTTTATAGACTTTTAAAAAAAAGATTTCATAAAGTATCCAGGTTTCTTAAGCTGTTAAAAAGGGCCCTGAGTCTCCCTCACACAACATAAGGGTTAACCAAATAATATTGAATATTTTTGTCCTGTCAGTCATGGCTCTGCTTTGCAGGAATTTGCTCAATATGGACCATGCTAAAAATGATCACATGGTCATGTGTACAGTTGAGACTTGTGCTCTGCAAACTCCAGAGCAGATTTACTTTGCCAACAACTTGCTGTCAGCTAATCATGGCGGTGACAAAATGTAAGTCTGAGCGAGAAAAATGAAAAGAGAGCTGAGGAGGATGAGTACGCACGCTGTTGTGGAACTTTATTTTGAAATTTCTTCCCTCTAGTAAAATATCCAAATTGCTACTTGTACATGAATTATGTATTAGTGGCTGTTTAGAAGAGCACAGGGTCCCTACAACCCCCCACTCATCTTGTAGCACAGTAGGGTGGAGTGGGGAGGTGTGTGTGTGTGTGTGTGTGTGTGTGTGGGGAGTTTGGGTGGAGGGGTGTGCAGGCACCCCTCTGTTTGCCTGCTGCACCCCCCTGCCGGGAGACACGGCACCCCCTGCAGGAGGTGCAGCGCTCCGCTTCCCCTGTCCCTCGGGGCAAGTCGGTGTATCACACACAACACACACTTGGCTCATTCAGCCCAGTTTATGTGTTGACCCATCAATCAAATGCATATCCCCACACACACACACAATTAACATCAACATTTTGCATCTGTGCATACTTCTGGAGTATATATTTCAGGCTTGCAAAGGAAAGAAATATACTTTTAGATCAGCCATCTTTCCCTCAAAACAAAAGTTTCAAAAGGAGGAAGTTAAAAATGGAGATGTCATGCCAATTGTTTGTCTTAATAAAGCCATTGTGTCTAAATAAAACACACACACACACACACACACACACACACACACACACACACACACACACACCCTCCACTTCCTCTCAATTAGCCAACAGTTACCCACACATTGTTCATCTGTGGATGAGCTACATCTGTAATCTCTCTGCACATGCATGCAGACACACACAGACACACACAGACACACACACACACACACACACACACACACACACACACACACACAAACACATTATTTCTCTTTCCTAAAACACATATAGACCACAGGCTCAGTCACAGAGTAATTGGCTCAGCAATGAAAAAAGAGGAGGTCTGGATAATTAATTACTCTATCTGGCTGGGGCAGAGACACAAGGCCAGTTTTACAACCCCACCAGGGAAACCAAGGGAGAGAGAAAAGAGAGAGAGGAGGAGGAAGAGAGAGAGGGAACAACCCGCTGCCCTAGGACGATCTATGCCCTAGCATCAACTAGAGAAGGCTTGCCAGAATGCATTGGGAATGTATACACTCACATTTCACACACACACACACACACACACACACACACACACACACACACACACACACACACACACACACACACACACACACACTGAACTTCATATTCATCTAGATTATTATTATAAAGCTGACAGAGTTGCAAGGTTATTGATCGTTAGTCAATTCACAGACAGACCAAATGGGAACAAACAAACAAGATTACGCTGCTTTAGTTACAGCGATAAACATGGGAAAATTGCAAGAAAAGATCTATTCAAAAAACAACCCTGACCACTGAAAACTTCAGATTTTTATTACTTGACTCTTCTGAAATCAACTGCATCTTACAAGGGCATTTACTATGGAATTTTTGGTTGCTTCACAATGTTTGTCTGGATCGCCTAGAGCCAGGCCAACAGTATAACTTCAAAATCCTGTCACTCTGTGTTATGACGTGTGTTGGTGTTTCCCGGTTGAATGTGAATGAATGTGTGGAACAAGTAGTCCTTAGATGATACAATTATGTATAATATGTCTTCTGTATAGTTTATAATAGATTATCAGTGTGTTTTCTGGCAAGATTTGCTTGTGGCTCACAGAAAAAAATAGAAGAGATGCCGAAACAAACGCTCCAGATTGCGTGCCTTCGCAGAGCTCCATGACACAGTGTGTGCTGTATGAGCAGCACAATTGCTTAACATGTGCGGCTGTAAACGTGGTGAAAGATAAAATACTTAAATAACAAAAAGGAGTAGGCGTACACATTATGAAGAAAGGAGAAATCATCTTTAAAATAGAACCATCTGAAAGTAGAGTAATTACATTTTGCCAAAATAATAAAAAAACAAACTGAAGAAGGCAGTGTAAACCAACAATTTATACACACTGTACCAACGGATGATCTCGATGCTCACATAAGGAATAAATTAAATGGGGGTATCTGTCATTTTTGCAAATATACAAAATTAAATAATACATACAATAAAAAAACAACAGTGTAAAATACCTCAAAATATACTATGTGCCACACAACTAATCAGGACAAGGACCAGTGTCCAATACATACCTATACCCTTTCTGTTTGTCTCACCAATGCTTGTTTTGCTATACCATGTTTGTGTATTTGTTTGTGAAACTTGCTGTTGTGGAGTGGTTGTGGGTGTGGTGGGGGGGGGGTTTGTGTTGGGTGGTGTTGTGTGATTTGCTGTTGTGTTGTGTGATTGTTGTTGTGTTGTGTGATTGTTGTCGTGTTGTGTGATTTGCTGTTGTGTTGTGTGATTTGCTGTTGTGTTGTGTGATTTGCTATCATGTTGTGTGATTTGCTGTTGTGTGTTTTGCTGTTGTGGTTTGCACTTCAGGACCACCATACACTACAGATGAACATTTATTATTCATATTATAGACACCATCGCTGACTTTCCCTGTTTGGCCACAACGAAGTGCATTAACCAAACATGGTCCGGCCATATACTAGGTTTTGACCTAGCCTTGTTATTATTAGGGCTAAGCATTTAACGTCTTAATATCTTTGGTACTAGCTGAAATGTGTGTGTTGTAGCTCATATCCACTGCAGGAACTTCATCAGAGGCCCAAAAACCCTTATGCGAACTCAGGAACCTTACCTGCATTTTTATAGGAGGAACCAGGATCTAAATTTACTGCCTTTGCTATAGTTCCTGGCGCTAAATAGTCCTTGCTCTGGGGTTAGGACTTTTTGACGAGCCAGGAACTTTTAGGGCAGAATATGCAGTTGGCAGTATCCCTTTTCACCTCTGCATGTCTCCCCGTATCTTTAAGTTTTTTCATTTGCCTTTATAGTTCTTCAGATGCGGTGGAAAAGCAACAGGAATGCACAATAGTTTGGTACCTGTGGCATCTTAGTTCCTGGAACTATGGAATTTTAGACTTAAGATAAAGTTCTTGTATAGCTTCTTGTGTTAAGACAACATTCCCTATTTGAGAACGTTGGTTATTTTACTCTTGGGCACATTTTAATACAGACTGGATGACAGGTAAGCCTAATGAAGCATACAAATAAGCTTGAACTAAACACATTTTGGAACCTTCTGTTAAGGCAACAGAATATCATATTGTATAGAGAACATACTCCTCTTTAGAGACTGGTGTCAAAATACACTTCTTGGCTGCTTAAATCCTGGCAGAGGATTGAGATGAAGAATGTGTAAGAGAGGAGTGTAGCTTTTCCACACTGCAAGACAGTTTGTCTGTCACACTCAGGAAGAGATCTGGAACTTGGCAGTATTCTTTCCCCCTTTTTTTCCACCACGACATTGTGTTATTGGTTGGCAGATCTAACAACAGGATGGAAGAACAGAACACACACACACACACACACACATATATATATCAACTTAGGAGAGAAGTGGCAGGTATATAATGTCTATGGTAATAGAACAGCAGATGGAACTGACAGGCACACGCATCACTTTGTGCATTCACACAGACACACATAATGCTGCATGTGCACACAGCCACTTATTCATATGTTACAAACATGCAAGAAAAGAACAAGCTGCTTTTACCTCACGGTGGCGAAATATCAGGTCTGAAAATAAATAAACATCCATAATCACACGTGTGCTGAACAAGACGTGAGTTTGACTTTCTCCTGTCAATAATCTATAAATGGCTCCTTCCCCATACGAAAGAAAGAGGTGTCAGAGTGTTGGTCCTAGAAGGTGCTGTCTCTTTCTGACCTGTCTCTCCAGGGCATCGTGTGAGCGACGGCGTAGCTACTGGCCCTGATGATCTGAGAGATAAATCATCTTTAGCCACTCTCTAACAGCCTGACAGACAGACAGGCCTAAGTACCTGGGAGGGTGTAAAAGGGACACTTTAAAATCTCCAGTGATGAGGAGTATTGCCATGAAGAAAACAGTTAGCCGCCCCGAGCTCCCTCCTATCCCCCGAGTCTCTGGCTGCCATTTTGGCTGTGTCTCAAGGCGCTATTCCGGCTCTATCTCATGTCACCGTTCTGGCTGTCGTTCAATTCTCACGTTGGCTCCCGTTCAGCCTCCATTCTGGCTCTGGTTCAAGCTCCACAGTGGCTGTGTTTTGGGGGCTTCATTGTGGCTCTGTTTCAGCAAAGCCCCGCTCCCGCTCCACCTCCCCCTTCCCCCCCCTTCAGTTTTAGCACCCCAGGTAGCTGGCCTCCTGCCCAGCCTGCTGATCAGTGGGAGATCCAGGCTCAGGCCTTTTGTTTGGGGTGGCATTTTGCCTTTGTTTTCCCATCTCGCCTGTAATCTAAACACCCAAAACATCTCATGCTTGACAAATCGGCCCTGAGACGAGGGAGCAGCGGAAGACAAACGGCTGGAAGCGGTTCAACCCCAGGCAGGACTGATGGTGTCCGACTGGGCCTGACCTCCCAAAGGTTAAAGACACGTTCACTTACAAAGCAATCAATTACCCAGGCTGTGTGGGCGCTTTTAACCAACCTCCCCTCCTGCCTTCCACACAGCCGGCGTTATTGATGAGGGTCCCAGTGTACAGCACACTCCAACCTGGAGTGTGTATTACATTTCACAATTGAAATAAATCTCAGATTCTTGGTGTTACTGCCTACCTGAAGCCCTCTTCTGCTTTATTATCATCCTTCTCTCCCTCTGCTCCTCCCTTTCTGTTTCCCTCCCCCTCTACCTACTCTCCGCAGGTTGTTGTAGCAGGTTTATTCTGGTAGTTGGGCTCCGTGGGCCCCGGCAGGCCCCTCAGCTGTTCCGCTGGGTTTGTAATTACCATTTCATTAAGAATGACAGTTTCGGGGGTTGAAGCACCATTTCATCCGGGTCTCGTGGGGAACGCGCTTGCCAAATTTCCAGTGTGAGTGGCAATTATCTCTCTTCGTGTCTGCAATTCACCATTTTGTACTTAGTGGCTTGACAACGGCTAGGAACATTTTGTTGGAGTAATAATAGGTCTGGGATATTTACACTGTAGCCCACTCAGGCTTAGCTCTGTGAACAGACTGATATGAGCTATCAGAAGAGATAGAAACAAACTACAGGGGAACGCTACAGAGGCAAGCACTGCACTACTTCTTGGGTTATGTGGAGCCTTGAGAATTGATTTGAGTTCCAATTTAGTTTATGTACAGTATAAGGTCATTCTAGGTCCAAGTAAGGGCTCATGTAGTATATTTTTTGTATTTTTGACGGCACATTTGCTTTTTGTAATGTTTCTCTTTTGGCCAGTAGGCAAAAATAATTCTAAATCTCAGTGGAGCAACTTGGTTGAACTATACTAGGTTAAACTAAAGAATTACTGTGTAATTAATGTGTTTTTCTGCCATGCGAGAAACATCTAAAATGTGTACTGTAGTACTGTACTAAAATATACCATAATATGAGTATATATATATATATATATATATATATATACTGTATATCTATGCCTTAAATGATAGTCTGTCTTATTTCAATACTCACATTAAATTATTGTTGGTGGCTGTAATTATTTCTCCTGTTCATACTGGTCTTAAAGTGATCCATTCCTAGTGTGACTACAGTCCTTTCATTTAATGTGAGGCTTCAGCAGGTTGTGTTATACCCTTTTCCCACCAAAATTATTGCGTATATGCAGGTTTTTCTGAAGGTGGGAAAAACCTGCTAAAAATTTGTAATATTCTCCCATATTATAATAAAAAGGAATAAAGCATGTTATGAAGTGAAGATGGGGGTTGCTGTTTGGGGACTTGTTAATTGTTTTATAAGTGTTTACAATTCAAAACCCAATAAAAACATTTGAAGAATAATAATGAAGTGAAGATGAATATTAGTTCATGTTTAGGTCCAGCCACGACACGGTCTCAGTTCCAAGTCACTTGAAAGATGACTGACTGTTTTTGCATTATGGTTGCTGTCTGAGCACCAGATTTCAGTAGTCAACACAAAGTAAGGGTCGGGTTATGTCAGAAACAAACTGGTTCGTAACTGCCACACTGGCGAAGTGAACAAACGTGATATTGCGTAATAACGGTGCACATTTACATACAGTCTCTCCTGGAAGGTATTCATAGTGTTACACTCAGTTGTAAACACTAAAGGTAACAGAAATAGTTGTTACAAATTAAACTAGAAGTGCACTTGGAGAGCACAGATCTCGCAATGAAATCTGTCCCATGACTTAGATCCACTCCAAAATGTAATGGGTCCTTCTATGGCCCATGCTACACCCTTCCACCAAGTTTCATGAAAACCGGGCCAGCAGTTTCTCCATAATCCTGCTGACCAACGGAAAACCAAACCAAAAACAACAAACAAAAGCGTGCACCCCGTGTACAGAGGCTCAGTCCTTGTCGCAGCGGCTGCGGGTTCAGTTCCGACCCATGGCCCTTTACTGCATGTCAACCCTCTCTATCTCCCACTTTACTGACATAATCAGTTCTATAAATTGAGTCAATACATGCCAAAAATAATCTTTAAAAAAAAATTGTTAGAGTCAATTCCAGTGCTGGAAAGATGTGTGGGAGGTGGTTTCCGAAGCCATTCCACCTTCCAACAAGAACTTCTGATGAAGTGTACTGGCAGCTTAAGCAGCTTGAAAAGAATACAGCAAGGTTCCAAGCGGTTGTAGTCCGTAGAGGGAAGTCAATGAATATCTAACACATTTACACATAAAACGTACATTTTCAGAAATCCATGACATTTATGATGTCTTTTAGCCAAACTGTAGTGGACACCAAACTGGAACAAACTGACTATTTTCATCTTACATTAAAATAATCCACAGCGTAATACCACACACAAGCCATGCATACAATTCTTGTCCATTCTTGACTTTTATCTTTATTTTCCCAGGACTGTATCCAGATCGAGGACTGTGGATTTTGTCCACCATTTCTTCCAGTGTAGTCGGTCTAGGAAGAGATCACTTCAGAGCCAATATGGACAGGGAAAATTATAATAGCAAACAATAACTCTTTCAACATACACATATACGTACAAATATATATGTTTATGGTTTATGTATGTCTGTGTAAATGAGTGTGTACAGCAAATAGGAGACAGGAAGTGTGTGGGCCTCTGTAGTGTCTGTCTGTGTTTAATCCTCCCTCTTAAGAACAAAAAAAAAAGTGGCAGGCGTCTGCTGTGTGGAGTTATAGTGACAGGACTCACGCGATGTCTACTGCCAATGATGACTGCAGCTCTTTTAATTGCATGCCTGTGCTGAATGATGGGATACTTAATTCCTACACATTCCACACAATTGCTTTTCACAGTGGCAGAGGCCTGGGGAGGCAGCGGAGGCTTTCTGTGGCCATATGGAGAGGGAGGCAGAGCCCAGGCTGAGTGATCGGGAGCACACCGCCTCATCCCTGCACCACACTGGCTGCTATACGGTACGGAAGCTGCAGACGGACACGGGAGCCAGCGCCACTAATGAAACACATTCCACACACACCGCAAACGACACGCATACATGCATAAAACTGGGATGTGGTTAGATTTAATTTACCTAACACACACTAATCAGTAGCCTCTAACTCACACTTAAACAGACACATATACACACAAACAAGCTGGCACACATTTGCAGTCTCTTACATAAAAAGAACAAACACAAAACCAAACAACACACACCTGAGGCCTGTACTACGAAGCAAGATTTGGCTCGGGAGCAGGAAATATTTTAGATTAGAGATCAACCGGTGTAAAAGCACCGCCTACTGACCAATCAATACTTGATTGATAACGGCGTCACTGTTCTTAGAGATCAAGTGGAGCTCAGTGCGTGAGAGAGAGAGAGAGAGAGAGAGAGAGATAGAGAGGTGTGCTCAGAAAAGTTAAAACATTTAGAGACCGACAACCTCGTTAACATTCCCCGATGGGTATTTTTATGAAAGATATAGATTTTCAGCGGAGGGAATTACGTATAGGTTATTTGTCGGCTTCTTGAGCTGTGTGTTGCCAATGTACATCGGTTTGAATTATGTTTTTATATTTTGTATTTGCTCTCACGATCGCTTCCCACTGCCAGGGTTGCAACTGAAATAAAAGGCTAAAGCAACAACAGTTTATGGAAAGCACAAGTGTAATTATGGTCCGATCTTGTGCCTGACTGATGGCGAAGTGATATTGATAAGCGTTGTGATTTATACATTTACAGCATCGGCTATTTTTTTGCCAGCTTTCCTCCTGTTTTAGGAAACAGCAACTTTATTGCGTTTGGCCTGCAAAACCGTGTTTGTGTTCTTCATATTTATGTAGAATTATAGTTTGCTCCTCTTATGTAAAATATGCGGCTGTTGTGCAAACACCGCCTCATTTATGTGAACGCGCCCGTCGCTGGATTGGGAAACCCTGATGGTTGACTGAAGTAGTTGTTAACCACCGTCGTGACACAGCTTATGCAGGACCGCGATTGTTAGGTTAGGTGAAGGTAACTGAAATAAATCCAGGGCATGTTGATCCTGCTTCGTAGTACAGGCCTCTGGTCTTTAATATACAAACACACCAAAAAAAAACTATACACTCAGATATGTTGTTAGTCACACACACTGTATTCTCACAAGTATAGGACATGCAAGCACACACTGAGATCTTCACATATATCCTCTCAGACGCACGCACGCACGCACGCACGCACGCACGCACGCACGCACGCGCACGCACACACACACACACACACACACACACACACACACACACACACACACACACACACACACACACACACACAGTCAGCTCTGTGTGCGTGTGTTGACAGTTCTGTCAGCTCATGGTAGCACCATCAGGCTCCCTGCTGTCCTGTGAATGGGTCACTTCTCCTTCATCTCTCTTATCCTTCGCTCACATCGCCTGTTTTCTGTTGAGTCTGGAGTGCTACAGTAGTTGGATAGCGTAGTAATGCTCCGACTCCAGCTCCTTAGTGGTTAGTCTCGCATTGCCAGACCTATCTCCACAGTGCTGCAGAGTAAAGTCAGGCTACCCCACACATAAGTTCTGGGATAGGAGAAAAAAAATTGCTCTGGGTTGTTTGCATTTCTTTAAACCAATCACAATCGTCTTGGCCGGCAGTAAGCTCCGGACACTGAGACAGTGCCTCTACAAAATTGCAAAAACATTTTCACTACATTCAAAATGAAATGAAGCTATTTGTTAACACAATACAGTAACGTGAACTATTTAAATTAGCTGGATACATATGTACTTTGCTCTTACCAGTGTATTGCCACGTGTACTTCGTCCACAGCAATCCCCACTAATCAGTCCCAGAACGTCTCAGTTACATAGTAAACATATTCTTTGTAAATCTTTACAATCATTCAGTGAAAGAACCAAGCAGGCCTGCCTTGTTGCACAATCCAAATTTTCTTCAAAACTTGCCTTTTTCCGCATTTAGCTTGCTAGCTCGAAGTTTGTTGTTGTTTCCCAAAGTGCACAGAGTTTGAGAACGGCAACACACAGAGAGCAGCGGTGGACCTCTTTCACGCAATGATCCTAGAAATGTACTTCAGTTGAACCAGACTACTCAGTGGCTGATGCCTGACTGGTGATGTGGTAAAACCAACACACTGAGCCAGCATGTCCTTTTATCTACCACACTGCAGTGTTAAGCACACGTTTTTCATGTGGACCTTCTTGTTCTACCCTGTAGTAATACAGTGAGTCTACAGCCACGCTAGCTGCACCGTGAGACTAACTCTCAGCGTAAAGGAAACCAAACAGTGTTTTTAGCAGTTATGATGAAGTAAATGTCATAATTGCCCGGGAGTCAGAAAATGTCTTTGCTGTCAATAGAAATGTCTCAGGTCATGTGCTTTTATGCTGATGCTGTGCTTTGTAGACTGGGAATTGTCAAAGTCGAGGAAAGTCGGTCCCTAGTGACTATTGTTGGTCTTCTAGCCCACTGGTATTCAGGTCACCCCCTGTCTCTTTCTGTATTGTATGTCATCAAAACTAGTAACTAAAGCTGTCAGATGAATGTAGTGGAGTAAAAAGTACAATATTATATACATATATCTCTGATATGTAGTGGAGTAGAAGTAGAAAGTGGCATGAAAAGAAAGGACTCAAGTTATGTACAAGTATCTCAACATTTGTACTTAAGTACAGTACTTGAGAAGTGTGGCATTCCATTACTGGCGCTAGGTTTGTAAAAATGTAAATAATTATTCAGGAGGAATTTTTGTTTTCCTGTATTGTAATTACATGTGTTCCCTTGGGGAAATGTATTATGTGATTCAACTGTTTTTCTATTTATTTATTTAAAAAAAAAAAAAAAAAATGTATGTGTTTTTCCTTTTTAAGTTTTATGCCATTTTAACTGTGTTATACTGCTCAAAAGACAAAAGATTTCTGGCCATGGTTGTGCTTGTTAATTTGAGATGCAAGACTTGCAAATAGAGTGAAAATGAGCCCACAGTGAGTAACAATGTGACAGGAGCAAAAAACGCTCAAAAATGGCTCGGGTTTCATTAATATTTGCTACAATGCAAAATAGTATGAAACAGGTTTTTTTCAAAATATTTGGTCAGAATCCAAAGTAATGGACAAATAGAAAATTGAACGGAAGAAAAGTCAACGGATCCCCAACGTTCACAAAGAACATGAATGTCTGCACTAGTCTGGTCCTGTCAGACTCTGGTCCATTAGCCTGGTCCTACTAGACTCTGGTCCATTAGCCTGGTCCTACCAGACTCTGGTACACTAGTCTGGCCCTGTC
This sequence comes from Perca fluviatilis, assembly GCF_010015445.1. Classification (NCBI taxonomy): domain Eukaryota; kingdom Metazoa; phylum Chordata; class Actinopteri; order Perciformes; family Percidae; genus Perca; species Perca fluviatilis. Next base: position 2,531,772 of record NC_053118.1, on the reverse strand, counting down.
AGACTCTGGCCACTCTCCATTGACAAGTGTTAACTTCCTAGAAAGCGGGTACTCTGTTGAAGTTTAAAACTATTGGATCTGCCAGAACCAATCACTAATGTTTGGTCGTGACGTCGGCTTAGCATCGCTAGCGTTAGCCTTAGCCAACTCCTTCACCACTAACGGAGCGAGCTGGAAAAATCTAACTTTTCCTGAACCCCGTGGGGAGGAGGGCCACAACATCATGGCCACCAACACAACTCAGCAAAGACTGTTCTTGCTTGGGCTTTAACTTCTGGATATTCAACAGCGTTGCCACAACGGACCGAATGGCTTCGCTCGCATCTTTCTCCACCGCCATTAAGGAGCTACAACTCATAATAGCGCACGGCCTCAACGTCATCGTTCTCAGCCACTCCCTCTGTTCGCTGATTGGACCGGTAAAGATTGGCCAGAGAAAACCCAAGAATATACCGTGAACCCAAAACGAGATATAAAAAAAAAATTTAGGGGGGGTGGTTTTGCCGGCCCTTGATCAATCATTTGTGTTTTTTTAAACATTACTTTATTAGCCTAATTGGGTGGGGAGAAAGCTACGCCATAATCATGCGCAGCGTCTCCTCCACTTGCACGCATCACACCTGGGGCCCTATTTTAACGATCCGAAACGCAACTATCTAACACGAAACGCAAGTAGCTTTGTGAGCGGATCTCGGCCGCTGTTGCTATTATACCGGCGGATAAATGACTCTTGCGCCCGACGCAAATCTAAAATGGGTTGGTCTGAAGTAGCTAGGTGTGGTTTGGGCGTAATGTGCAATAAACCAATCAGAGCGTCATCTCACATTCCCTTTAAGAGCAGGCGCGCTTGTTCCATGGCGGATTGCTATTATGATGGCGGATTTGCCTGGCGCACGCCAGCAGGAGCTCTCCGGGATGCGGCAAAGTAATAAATGCCCTTCTTCATTTTTGTCATCAACACATCCATGATTCATGGAAATGTTGTGTAAAACACAACCAGCCGCGACTTTTTGAGGACTGTACTGTAAAGTGCCTCCTCATCTATCCAAACAACTGAAGCCATTTTCAGTAATATTTTTCCTTTTAATTATGTATGGTTTGCAAAAATGCGTCCGTGTAGCTGAGAGAAGCAAATTATGGCCAAGCATGTGTGACAGGATGAGGTTTGCCCCTCCCCCATACCTGTGCACGAGAGTGCGCACCAGCACAAGTTATCAAGATCTGACATACTCTTATTTGTTATAGTGTGGTCCACTCTGTGTGTGTGCGCGCGGAGTGGGTGTGCGCGCGGAGTGGGTGCCTCCGCCGGGGTCTGAGGGCGGCCTGTCCTGTAAATCGGTAAGCTGCTGTGTTTACCTGTTTGCTTTAAATTCATTGCGGTCCTGTTTTAATAATGGTGTGTTTCACAACACAGCTGGACCGGGCTGCAGCCTCATACATGCTGCTGTGGGGCTATCGTGGTGCTACAACTAATTAAAGGGCCAGTACTCCCCGGCGCGTTCTTCAACCCACTGATGCTGTTCTGGACTCCGGTAAAACTGGTCTGGATTCTGGTACAAAAGTGGTCTGGATTCCGACAAAAGTAGTCTGGAAACTGGTACAAAATTGGCTCTGTATATATTGTATTAGCTGTTGTACATATTGCATGTGGGTTTTTGTTCTTGTTATTTTGTTTGATTTTTCTTTCTTTTCATTATGCATGATCGATTGTTGATTTGAATTGTTTTGTTTCTTGTTTATTACTTTTTTTCAATATACAGTACTTATTCTATTTTAACAGAAAATATTGCTATTTTAACATATCTAATTAAATAAAATTGTATATTTTCCTATAATTACTTTATTGTCTCTGACCCCTGATTTTGGTGAACAGATCTGTGTGCTTTAAAGGTCTTGGGCCTATCCCAAGTGGCGTTGTTGGACATTTTTAGTTTTCTCGAGTGTCATAGGCCACTCGCATTGCCACACATGCGCCCCTAAAATAGCATCTGAATAACCCGCTACTAACTTTAGACCAGCACCACTGACTTTAGACCAGGTTTTTCCTGGTCTGTGGCGGAATTGTTTTCTGAAACTGCAAAATAGCACCAGGGAACGTTTGCGCCTGAACACGCCTCCTCTTTTTGCTGAACCGCCCCCGGGAGCGCAAGTTCATTCCCAACGTGCGTCTGTGGAGGGAAAAGTCCGCTGTGCGTCGGGTGCAAAATAGGAATGATACATGCGTCGGTGTACAAAGGCAATTGCGCTGAGTGCAAGATAGGTCCCCTGGCCTGCTGTGCTGTATTGTGTAGCTTAAGTGCAACAGGGAGCTTGAAGATGTAAAGAAAAAAATAAAAACAGGAGAATTAGTCAGAGGTATGGAACCATTTTAAACAAGTCGTGGGCAGTGACAACATATGTGTAGACTTTTTTTTTTGCATTAAGTGCGGCACACTGCTCGCCTATGACAGCAAAAAAAACGGGACGATGAACAGACACATGAAACTGGCTCGCCATGGCAGAAAAGATGATAGTCAGCCTTCAATGTCCTCTTTTGTTACTTCTCCAAGCATAGCCCTTCTAAACAGATTTCTGTAGTTCAAACAACTTGGAATTGTAGTTGAGAACGTCAGTTATAACGGCCCACGTATTAAAAAAAATGTTGGGTTTAAATCTGGCTCGGGCTGTGTGTGGGGCCGGCCCGGGCTCGGACACAACGTGCTCGGGTAGGGTCGGGCTTGATTTGTTGGGCCCGATCTAAGCTCTAGCACGTAGGAGGGTAGAGTCAGGCTATGTCTGCACCACATTGCATGGCAATCTATTGGACAATTGTCAAGACATTTCACTCTGAACCACAAACGTTAACCTGCTGGTGGCACTACTGTAGATGAAAAGTCAGGGGATCACCAAAGTTCATCCTCTGGGGACCATGACTATCTGAACACAATTTCACAACAATCCATCCAATGGCTTTTTGTGATATTGTAGTCTGGACCGAAGTGGTGGACTAAAAAGTATGAGGTTTAAAGGATGGTTCCATTGTATTGTTATATTCTGAACTCAGAGAACATTGCTGCAAAACTGTGATTATTGTTTGGCATAAAAAATGGTTCAACCTGTAGTCATAGGTGTCATGTTCTTGTTTTGCGATCTTGCAGTTTTACTGGTGTTTCTGCAACTGTCAGTCAAACTACTGTGTCTAGCACTGGCACGTGAAACTGGAAATGTCAAAAATAAAAAATCTAGAGGGACTTTCTTTCCTCAGAAAGTTCTCCCAGATACTGGTAGTTCAGCTCGGCAAATATTAAAGTTTCCATTTATTGGATATTCCTAAAAAAGAATCTCTCTCTATAAAAATGTTGGTGATTATAACTTGAAACATATGTCAGCATTTCAGCATCAAGTGTTTGCTTTTGGTTGAATTAATGCAAACATACTGCTACTGGCCTCAGATTTAGCAGTTAGTTAGTCAGCTCCAAGTACAGCCAGGAATGCTGTTCATTGATGTGACCCTGGAAATACCCTGGCCCCCACAGACTCCAGCAGGGCCCTGTGCATGCAAAGTAAGGAGAGATAGAGACATATAGTACTGTATATACAGTAAAGAGGGAGACAGAGAGGCTGCTAATGCATTTAGTAGCCAGTCCTCATTTAAGAAAAAAAACCTTAATGACTTTAATTGATCTTTATTAGCTTCAATTAGAGAGGGACACTAGGGGGGAACAAGGTTCTGATTCCTGCAGACAGATCAGAGGAGGTGAGCAGAGAGAGCGAGAGAGAGAGACAGAGACAGAGCGAGAGACAGAGACAGAACGAGAGAGACGGAACAAGAGAGAGAGACAGAGCGAGAGACAGAGACAGAGCAAGAGAGAGAGACAGAGCAAGAGACAGAGCGAGCGAGAGAGAGAGAGAGAGGGAGAGACAGCAAGAGAGAGAGACAAGAGAGAGAGAGAGAGAGAGAGAGAGAGAGAGTCTGGACCGAAGTGGTGGACTAAAACTACAGAGGGATCTGTGTCAACAGCAACCTGGGGAAAATATTCTGTGGTACCCTAAATTCAAGGATACTAACCTTAATTCAAGAAAACATACTAAATGCCAAATTGGCTTTCTTCCAAATTACAGAACCTCTTACTTAATTGACAATCATGTCCACCAAAAAAGGGAGGGAAAATATTTGCTTGTTTCATCGACTTTAAAAAAGCCTTTGACTCCATTAGGCATGAAGGACTTTTCATAAAAATCGTTCAAATTGGAATAGGTGGCAAGGTATATGACCTTATCAAATATATGTACAAGCACAATCAATGTGCTGTGAAAATTAATAATCAAAGAACAGAATATTTTACTCATGCTGGATGGATGCTGTATAAGTCCTGCATTATTCAACCTGTACATAAATGAACTTGCAGACCAGTTGGACCAATCAGCAGCTCCAGGCCTCACACTCTTAGACACAGAGATTAAATACCTGCTTTATGCAGATGACCTTATTTTGTTATCTCCAACCAGAGATGGTCTTCAACATAATCTGTCCATCCTGGAACAATACTGCCATAACTGGGCATTGGAGGTCAATTTCAAGAAAACTCAAATTATGATCTTTCAAAAAAAGGCCAGATGTCTTGAAACCAAATACCATTTTACTTTGAATCACACCCAAATTAAACACACACAAAATTATACTTAACTTGGTGACCATATCTGCATCAGGGAATTTCAATAAAGCCATACATTCACTTAAAGAAAAAGCATGCAGGGAAATGTATGCATTAAAAACCAAGCTGTTCAGCATTAACATTCCAATTAGAATCTGGACTAAAATATTTGATAGTGTAATTGTAGTAGATTGGAGCATGACTCCTGGGACAAGCACCCGATAGAGACCCTACACACAGAATTCTGTAGAAGAATTCTAAACGTTCAAAGGAAAACCCCAAATAACGCCTGTCGAGCAGAACTGGGACGTTTCCCATTACTGCTAAATATACAGAAACGAGCTATTACATTTTGGACACATCTTAATTTAAGCCAAAAAGACATACTTCATTTTAAAGCACTAAAAACCCAAGAGCTGAATCCTGAAAACAGTGCCCTCAGTCAGCTGATGCTAACTAACCAGGCTCCCATCAGCACTGGTTCAAAACAACACAACAGAACTAAACAGATTATGAATCATTCAAAAGATCAATGTTTAGAAAATTGGAAAAATCAAACAAAAACACAAAGTAGACTAAATTGTTATTTGACTCTTAACAGAGAATATAAATTGGCTGAGTATCTGCACACTGTCAGAGATCTAAAGCAGAGACGGGTCCTGACTAAATACAGGCTCAGTGACCACCAACTGGGTCAGACAGACAGGTCAGAGAGAGAGAGACAGGCTCAGTGACCACCAACTGGCCGTAGAGACAGGAAGACTCAGACAGACAGGTCAGAGAGAGAGAGAGACAGGCTCAGTGACCACCAACTGGCCGTAGAGACAGGAAGACTCAGACAGACATGGCTGCCCAGAGAGGAACATATGTGCTCACTGCTCAACAGGGGAGATAGAAACAGAGATACACGTCCTCCTCCACTGTGAAAAATTCTCTTCACTAAGAGACTTACTGACTTTGGAAAAATAGCCAACAAAATAGCAAATTTCCCAATGTTAACATCAGAAGAGAAGCTGGTAGTTCTCCTAGGAGAAGGGACAGCAGCTCCACTGGCAGCTAAATACAGTGCCTTGCGAAAGTATTCGGCCCCCTTGAACTTTTTGACCTTTTGCCACATTTCAGGCCTCAAACATAAAGATATAAAACTGTAATTTTTTGTGAAGAATCAACAACAAGTGGGACACAATCATGAAGTGGAACGAAATTTATTTCGAGTTTGTTTTTTCCAGCTCGCAAGCCAACGGAGAGTTGCTAGACGACCGTGGCTGCAAATTACATTTGCTGCCGCTAGGGTGGTCTAGATTTCTAGGCTACAAATGAACCACACTGTACAAAGAATAGTGCAAAAAATAAATAAATAAAAAAAGCACTACATAACAGTAAAAAAGTATGACCTTTTATGCATGTGCATGCATACAAGTGTGCAAATTCCTGACATAACATGAATAGATTTTTATTAATTTGTAGTCCAGAAAAGTCAGTGAATATTTGTGATATTTACAAATAGGCCACTTCAGTTTGAATATATCACAATGTGTTTACCAGCTTAATTCCCAAATTCTTGGCATCTATGGTGTCTTCCAGCCCATCTGTAGATAATAACCTCTTCTTTTGTTGGGCATTTTAGCCTCCACTGACAGTGACAGTAGAGACAGAGAAGGTCCCTTCCAGAATCAAACCTCAGTGTTATGTGGCTTAAAGTACGCCTGGCTGATAAACTCGCAGCCAAACAGCATGTAGTACATATTAAAATATATATAAATATATGAATGTTAGGGCTGTCAGCATTAACGCGTTAATCACGACCCGATTAAGGGCCGAGCATAACGCGTTAATTTCTTTTAATTGTATTAATCGCATGTCGCCATTTATTCATTTATTTTCACTTCACTCGGCTTCACGTCGTGCCTAACAGGCTACTATTATTATTATTATATACAAATCTTAAAGTCAAGTTCATAAAGTAACTTTCTTTGCATTCATTTGATTCCCAATCAAGATACACTGGTAAGAATTGCTTTCCATTGTTAATATATATTTAAAAACAGCTCTAAAATGCAAAATAATAGTGTGATGTGATAAATGTGTGATAAAACATGCGATTAATCGCGATTAAAAAAATGTATCGTTTGACAGCCCTAATTAATATATAAAAAATTTGATAGTGTAAAATCAGTTACAACCAATGCATACCATTTTTTGCAAGTAACTATTTTCCACAAATAAAAAGGTGGATAAAGCAAATACAGTACAAGCTAGCCAGTGCTAGAGTGGAAATGTCTGCCTCCACCCCAACCCCAACCCTCCAGCCCACCATCCATCCCTTCCTCTTCCCAGCACTGTGTTTGTGTTTCTAGGGGGAACTGGCTGACCCCTGACCCCGGGCTAATGAGAGCGATAACGAGGATTAAAAGGGGGTGACTGGAAGGTGTCTGAGAGTGGGGTTTAAACAATTACACTGGGCTGCCAACATGCCTTTCTTCATGACTCAGGAAATTACAGTCTTCCTCTCCCCCCGTCCCCACACACACTCTTTCAGTCGGCACACAAAAGAAAGGGCTTATGGAAAATAATAAATTATCTCGGGGCCATGCTAACTTGGATGTAAATCGCCGGGCAATTATGTTTTAATAGCCCTTTAAGAGAATGAGTAATTGGGCTGACACTACTGGGGTTGATCAGGCTCACCCGTCTGTTTCCCTTTATGCCCGCTGGAAGCGAGTTCTGGGTCCGTGTGTCGGTCAGCGTGCAGGATGACTATATGGCAGTCAGTCAGTCAGTCAGCTTAAAAAACACTATAACTGTGACATCAGGGAATCTGGATGACTATTTTCATCATGCTTAAATTACAACTTTACTGTGGGAAAGTTGGTACTCTTATTATTGGCCAATTCTTTGTCAGTTTCTGGCAAACTAAACTTTATATAAATAGTATATAGCTACTATCTATATCAGCTTATTTCCCCAAAATACCAGAAGTTGTTGGAAATAGTCTAGAATGCCTCATTTTCCATGATGAAATGTTATTTACGCCCGTTTATCCTCCGCATGTGTACAGTATAAGTTTAGCTGCTAACACATACAAAAACTACATTTGAATCTTGTACCATAATTAACTAAACAATAATGTATAATTATTTGTATTTTAACCTCATTGGCAAAAAATTTTTTTATTTCTGTCCACCTAAAATTAGTGTAAATGCTTATGGTACAAGTGGAAATGAAAAGATTTGGAAGGCTGTTGACAAGAAAAATATGCCACTGACAACACGTGCCACATAGGGCTGGGCAATATATCGATATAATATCGACATCGTGATATGAGACTAGATATTGTCTTAGATTTTGGATATCGTAATATCGTGATATGACATACATGTTGTTTTTTTAAAGTGATGTACTTTTCTGAACTTACCAGACTGTTCTAGCTGTTCTATTATTTACCTTTTCCCCACTTAGACATTATGTCCACATTACTGATGATTATTTAGTCTAAAATCTAAGTGTGAAGATATTTTGTTAGAGCACCAATTGTCAACCCTAGAATATCGCTTCGATATCGAGGTATTTGGTCAGGAATATCGTGGTATCTGATTTTCTCCTTATTGCCCAGCCATAGTGCCACAATAGCTTACTGGACCATCCTGTATAATTTAAATCATAATAAAAATTTGAGGTTGTGCAAGCAGTGGAAGGAGGTCCAGATAAAAATAAAGTTGGTTAGAAGTCCAAATCGTGTACGGATTGGCTGAGTCCGCTAGCATTCAGTCTTTTTAGTCCTTCATCTCCGATACCTCGGCAGATCTTCCTTGCTTGTTTAGCTTTGTCCTTTATTTCCTCATCATCTAGGTAAAGACACATTTTCTGTCTAAATAGTGAGTTAGCCTGACTCAGATCTGGATCGGACCAGTTCATCGTCGGTAAATGTGATGCCATTTTGTCCGTGTATCAGAGTCTGCACACACTTGTGTTGCTCCCCTTAGCCACCTAGCTTGCTCCCGCTAGCTGCTTAGCTTGCCTAGTTCTCACTCACCAGTCTGGCGATAGCAATATTATCATTGGACAATTTCGCCTGAGACTCGCATCAGGCACAGAGCGGGTCTTTCACCGCTACCACCATGAAGTATTATTTAGGAGTCAATGATGAGGACTTGATAATAAATCCAATGTAACTTTACTTCCACCTTAGGACACATTACATACATGCAGGTACGACGATGCTACTCATGTAGCGCATATCACTCCGCCTAGGGTGGTAATCTAGTTCCAAATAACATATCACAACAAGCGGGGGTTACTTTGCAAACACTTTGAGTCAGTTTCCTGTCTACTGTCAAAGTGGCTGGCTTCAGAATTGGATCATGAGGTAAAAATAACACCTGTTTAACATCAGTCAAGCAAATCAGGTAAGAACTGATAAAAACTTTGAAATAAAAACAAATCTACGTCTGCTTATATTTAGTATAAATCCAGTTTGGTCACATTTTGACTAGTCAGTCAAAGTTTGATCCCAGACCTATCTCCACGGCGCTGTGTCAGAGCTAGAGTATGGTCAGGCAACAACGCTCATCTATTCTGGGATAGGGGAAGAAAAAGATCACAACCGTCCTAGGCGGCACTAAACCCCAGATGAAGCTATGGTGCCTTTGCAAATTAGAAAGCGGAGATAGCAGGAGGGGAGGGACTTGTCAGGCTTAATCCCAGCAAGGTACATCTGTTGAGCCAGACCACATTTTGGCAAACATATTTGCATCATTAAAAGTCATGCTGCTTTGGCAACTAGCAGTTCCTGTTTGCACTGTACAGACAACAATTTGGATTTACATACCTTTAACATACAGTATAATCAAAGATCCTGGCATCACTGCGAAGAGTTTGCATAATGTCTGTGTGTTTCGATTTGACTGTGTTATGACTCTGCTGGATATTTTTACTGGGCACGTCTGTGCTGCGTTCCGGCTGTGCCGTGGTTTTGTTCCGTCCTCCACCACGCGCCATCCCACACTGGGAGCGTCTCAGAAGCGGAGCGTCTTGGTGGCCGATTCACAGATTTTATTGTCTCTGCAAGTACTTTACAGAACAATCACGTGTTTATTAAACTAATATCTATCTTCCACTCCAAGCACTCCTGTAATAATACTCCATGCCTTTTTCTGGTGTTGTCCTTTAAAAAAAGATCTGTAGTGTCTATTATTTTTATTATTATTTTAGTTTTTCCACCTCCCAGATGAATCTCTCGTTGTCTGTGCCGTTGTAAAGGAGACGATACTGTATTGGGGGTGTCTTTTGGTAAATGACTGGATAAACTCGCTGTTTCACTTCCTGCCCGGCTGTGTGAACGGCCCGCGGCTCGCGTGAAAATAGACCTGGCACTTATCTTTAGCGGAGCAGAGAGCCGCTTCACGCACACTTCTGGGTGGTGGAATTTCAAGCACTGACTGGAACGCATCACAGATGCAGCCAGTGGAAAATAGGGGTCTGACAAAAAGTGGCAAATTCTGTCATGTCAAGAAAATACATACATAAAAAATGTATATTCCTGCAAATATTTGTATCTTTTCAGAGCAGATCATCTTTTCATATTTGAGTAATGCATTTATATAAATTTACAGTTTTATAATTTTTGTCATGTCATCAACATGTATATGATCGGTATAAGTCATGTATGTAGGTGGGTTTTGCTGAATGTAATAGAAACAAATATGCCTGATAATAACCTCCACCATATTTGAACCCACACACACACGCACGCACGCACGCACACGCACACACACACACACACACACACACACACGTGAGCAATAGACCCTGGCCAGCTCCCTTTGACCCTTGCCCTCTGGCCCAGACTGTGACCTGTGGATGATCGGCGTGTGTCTTGATTTGCCCTGTATGGGGGGAAATGGAGGCAGGATCGATGTGAGAATGCAAGAGATCACAACAGGCCGAACCTGGTGAGTCGAAAACCACCAAATGAGAATGTAACACAAACAGCAGGGGAAGGAGGAGAGAAAAAAGCAAAGAAAAATGAGAGGAAAAAGGAGAAAATACTGATTGAAGCCAAAGCATAGAGGTGATCTGAGGCTAGACCGAGTCTGTCACACTTGGAGGAAATAATCTAAATCCTTGGCAGAATGTCGGACCTTACTGCAATGAACTAACAAATTGTGAGATAAACCTATATTTATCTCCTCTACTTTCATCTCGGGAGGAAGACAAACCTGGTAAGAAATTGATCAGATGAGCATCTGTTAGGCTTGGCAACAGTCACAAGTCTGCAGAGACGGTTTTCAAACCCCATTTTTCACTCTCATCTCCATTACTGTCAACGCTGTACAGGCACTTAAAGGACTGTTTCACAGTAAAAGTAGAAAAAAAGAGCTGTATATGCAAATGAAGCTACTGTACTGCACCTCAGTTAGTGGTCCCTTTTAGATAGAGTTCACTAATTCCTGCAGCCACAGTAAGTGCTTCACACAGACAATTTGTGCAGTGAATCTCTACAGGAGTAATGGAGTTAAAGAATAAAATGTTTATTTTCCTGTGATTATACCTCGTTATGCAAAAATTAAATGGCTATCTATATCTAACAGCTGCATAATCCTTAGTATATCTTTACAGAAACATAACGGGGGTCAACTAATACAGTATGTATTCTAAATGGTCCATACTGAGACCAACATTATAGCACTGTTAGCAAAAGGGTAGGACGCCCCATTAGTGGATCACTCAGATTATTTTAGTTCAATTGGGTTTACAATAGTCTCACATTGCATGACCTTCATCCACGGCGCGGAGGAAGGTCTGGCTAGTTCAGCATTATGGGATAGGAGAAAAACGTGCTCTGGTTTATTGACATTTCTTTAAACCAATCACAATCATGTTGGATGGCGAATGGAGCAATGGTGCCTCTGCAAAATAGCCTCTGGAAGGAACTTGTTTTGGTGGAACATGTGTACGTTCAAAAGTAGTTTTAGTCGTGCAATAGAAAACTCAGATTGGACAGATAGTCTAGCTAGCTGTCTGGATTTACCCTGCAGAGATCTGAGGAGCAGTTAACCATATTCCTCTCAAATCCACCAGAGGTTAGAACGCCAACACAGAGACAGAGGAAGGTGACGGACATCTGGCAACAATCCCGGAAATGAAACGTTGTTGATATAGACAAGATGTAAAATAATAACCAGCACAGCCTCTGTGGCCACAAGCGAGATCTTATGCTCTCTATGTGTGTTCAGACCACAGACTGTATACAAATATGGACTAGGCGTCTCCACTTCATCCCAGTGTACAAAAATAAAGCCTAAATATCCCAGAGCCAGAGTAGTGATTGGGCGGTGGAGCTATGGTATCCAAGTCCCGCCCATATACCCGCCCAACTCATCGTGAGTCAATTACAGCTGTCAATCATGACGTTACACCCTGTTGTTATAGCATTAAATAGCGAATTAAAACCAAACTTATCAGAAAAATGGACACTTGAAAATACTTTAGCGTCATAAAAACTACCTACGAAACCATCTTTGGGCTGTTGCACATAACTGATTGGCCACCACAGTGCATTGCTGGATGACACTTTTTAATGCAAAAATGGATCCAGGTTAAACCTTTTTTTACCAAACAACCCTTTGTTTTTTTTCTATAACCCTTTGGGTCAAAAGCCTCCGATACTGCCTAAAATGCCGGTATCACTACTGGAGTTTATGCACCAGTCTGATACCACGTAATTTAGCCCTGAAGAAAATGTACTTTAAAGTAGTTTATTTATGTTCTTTTTCCGTTACGACTGAATGTCAAACTGGACAATAAAAGAAAGTTCTGTGGCATTCATTGTCTGTTCATGTTTTACAAAGAGTTCAACCTTAGCCAGGCTGTACAACAATGATAGCAATCATATGACATCCATTCAGGGATAGTATCGGATCAGTACTCTGCATCGGCCGATACACAATCAGGTATCAGAATCGGTATCGGGAAGAAAAAAATGGTATCGGACCATCTCTAGTCAAGACCCCCCCCCCCCCTTGTGCCAATGCAGCGGTGCCACTGAAATGAATGAGGTGGCTACATTCTTGTACTGCACAAAAGTTGTAGGGACGTGGTCGGGATAAATGGACAGAGTATAGAGTGCAGAACTTTGACATAAATTAAATACACAGTTACCGTTTTACTGATAATTTCAGTATTAATATTTTGTATTTTACCATGTTGATGAAAACAAATCTGGACTGCATTATGTTTCTTACAAAACATATTTGCGGTTGCAAATGAGTGGTATACAGTACAATGGTAATATCTAGGAGAAGGGGTTGGCATTTGGCATCATCGTGATTTATAGAGATAAATTAAAACACTTAATGAAAGCGCATTTTGATGATGTGGACATTGTCAAACAGGAACATTCACCATATCAAAGTGGATCATAGTGATACTTGATAAAGGTCCTTTATGCACTCACAGTCTTCCACATCCTATGCTACTGAGCACCTGCCAATATGTGCCTGTCTTTCTCAGTGTGTCTGTGTATCCCTCCTTCTCTCGCTCCCATCTTCTCTGTGTTTCTCACTGAGGCGCTTTTATTCCCTCCTGAGCGGCTCCGTCACCCATGTCGCTGGGGGACAAGGAGAACGTGGCGTTTTCGATGGATCAAAAATTTACGAGCAATTAAAAGTCGGCCGACGCCCGGCATCCATCAGCCCTGCGTGCTGCTGCCAGGCTGGGTGAGGGGGATTCGCAGTAAACCACAGGCTATATACTTTTATATCTGTTTTCTCTCCAAAGAGGGAAGGTTATGGCAAAATTATGTTTTACTGTCCCTGGTTTCTGGTGCGATGTAGACATCTTTCACAGAACAGGCTCGTTGGAGGTCAGAGCCCATGGAAAGGAGGCAGGGATAGAGAAATGTGCGTGTGTGTGTGTGTGTGTGTGTGTGTGTGTGTGTGTGTGTGTGTGTGTGTGTGTGTGTTAAAGTGCATGGTTGTGTTTATGTTGGGTGATTTTTTTTAACCGGTGACAGAAGCCTTTAACACAATAGGAATAACGTAGTATCTGCTCCTCTGGTCGATCGGTTACCGAGGGAAGAGTGACCTAATTACTCTGTTGTTTGTTACTGCAGAGCTCTGATTTATTTCCCTATGCTGATGTAATTTCAACACAGAGTCTTCCTCAATAAAGGCGTCGAGACACATTTGTTTTGTATCCGAATACACACACACACACACACACTTATGCACAATGATCCATTGCGACACACCTAATACACAAAAAAGCACGCAAACCTTCATACATCAACACAGTCACTCTTTCACTTTCTCTGGCTCCTCGTGACAGGCCCAGACTCATTTGCATCCTTAATTGTGTTGTAATGTACTTTTAATTTGAAAATGGAGGCAATTAATTATTTTGATATGGAACAAAATGCTGCAAATGTAAACATTCTAATAGTTCTCTGTGAACAGAGTATCATTTTTCAAAAGAGGGATTGAATCTTATCTCATTTCTTAATGCCATACATAGGATTTTTTTTTGTAAGATACCCTTTTAGCACTTATGCATTCTCCTTGATATTCACTTTGTCTTTGCAGAAAGGGCAGCGCGTCTTTGATCTTTTCTAACGCTGTTATTTTCTATCAAAATCTCCTACAGGATCATTTCTGTAGGAGCACCTATGCTATCAGAAGAGATTACATGAAATTAAGCCTGTTTGGACATTCTGCTTCTACTCCCTACGTCATCCCCGGACGCAAGCAGCTAACACCAGACTCTCCACTTTCTATTTCTGGGTCAGAGAGGCTTCAAGTGGAGATGTGAATCGCAGATTCATTTTTTTTTTTTGCCTCCGCCAACCATGTGATCAATAGGTGTCAGTGTTCAAAGGATAGCAAGCATTGCTGGAGGAGAGGATAGGAGGGGGATATTCATTTGTACAGGCTATGGAAAAAAACTGACACTTTCGCTCCCTCAACCTGATAAACTCACCACAGAGAGGAACAGGATGGATGTGTGTTATTTTTTTTCCCTCCTTTCACCCATTTCCATCACCTTTTCCCCCTCATTCCCTTTCTCTACTCTCTCTCTCTGACAGACACACACCCACCCACCCAGCCCTCACCCCTATCTCTTTCACTCTCTCTTCTGATTCTCCTGAGGGTGCTGGGAGCTGGCTGACATCACAGCCAGCCTGCCAACCAGCCTATAAATTATGAGTGACAAGTCTTTGGACCAATAAAAGCAGCACCATATTTCATGCACAGTAAATCTGATTGCAGATTGCTCTGGCGTGTGGCGGCTGACATGTTTATTGTCGTCATGGCGGTGGGAGCTGAGGGTGAAAGGGGGGTCGCTCCCCAACCCCAACACAATAGTTTCTATGCCTCCCTGTCTATATGGAGGTCAAACAGATGGGAACTCTGGGATGCGGGCAACCCTTTCCACCCACCCAACAACCCAAAATCCCCAAACATTCATTCACTCACACACATCAATGCCAACCCAATAAGGTAGCTATTTTTCCTTCAGCTTTTACAAAGCCATGCCACTGCTTCTTTCACTGCAACCATCTGTCCACAATCCGCACATCTGGAACTTTCAAAAAAGGTTATATCTCCATTGATTTTTCTTGTTTACAGCAAGACCATGTAACTTTAAAAAGAAGAACTATCACCTCTTACAAATAAGATAAGATTTGGATTGTGTGAAGATGAAAATGTTAAAAGGAACATGATGCTGCGTTATTGTCGCACCACAGACACAGACTTTTAAAAGGGAGACACATTTTTTAATGTTTCAATATTTTAAATACAATTCTTCACACTCTTTTATAAATCATCTCATAACTTGGCGATCGGTTCACCTAGTGGTGATCTCGAGTAACCATGATCAACAATTTAATAATAGAAACGATTGCCCAACCCTAGGGGTGGTGATGGCGCAGTGGAGGCGTGCAACCTCTGACATATATAGCAATTGTAAGTTGCTATGGATAAAAGCGTCAGCTAAATTACATGTAATGTAATGTAGTACACACCAGCCACGTTGTGGAGCGTTGCATCTTTAAAGACATCACCACCAGCTATCACAAGATGGGTCCTACAGTCAGAGGTTGAGGTAGAGTCGCCAGGGTGTGCCCATCTGGGGAACTAAATTAAAATGCTGCTTTCCTGGAGCGTTGCCACATGTTGACGCTGGGAAATACACTACACCTATCCCCCGCAACTAGGGCACAGTGAACAGAGGCCAAGGGCCTAATGCACAGAAACTTACAAAAACAAATGCGAAATGTGCAAAACACAAGGGAATGAAGAAACACTTATAAAAGCATTACAAAACATGCTGCAAGTACCGAAACGCTCGAATTCAAAAGGCAAGACAACAGACATTTCCAGGGGACACAAAAAAATTATGAATACATCGACCACTTGTCAATAATGTTTGAAAGTGAGTCATCAGTGACACCCAGGAAAGACTGGGTGACAACCACAAAAAGAGCGGTGACGACTTGAGAGTCAGTGATAGCGTGGAGAGACGGCAACCGGGACAGAATGGGCTGGCAACCCAAGCTGTCCTCTGTGTGGGGGACACCCACATAAGCTAAGATGAATCTAATGGAAAGATACCCCCAGGGGTGCCCGAGAGGGGGGGAGGATGAGCACCCCAGTCGGACGGACACAACGGCATTAGTCCCAGGCAAAAACGACTATGAGCCAGCAGTGTCTGGCAAAATCTGCAAGAACGATCGCGGCTTGAAGATCCACCAAGCGAGGATAAAGTGTTTGGGGGGGAGCAAGAGCAACATAACGCACAGGTATCCAACCTGAGATGTTAATCAAATTCTGGAGGCAACGGTGAAGGGAGAGGCTGAGAGGAGACTACAAACCATGACCACAATCATTGTCAGCATCGCAGCTGAACGGTTCGGAAATTAGGAGAAGAAGAAAGGATGTAGAACACCATACTTAAGAACCAAAGAGAGGCGAGGATCAACAACATCCATCCTGCTCGCAGGAGGACATAGACCAGCATCTGGAAAAGACCTACAGCGACTCAGAGAGAGAGAGCAGGAGTTGGAAGAGTGCAACAGTCTGATTGACCTCCCGACACCGGACCTGCAGTTTGACATTTCAGAGCTGCAGTTAGAGGAAGTCAGAGAGGTTGTCTGCAAAGCAAGGGCAAGCTCAGCTCCAGGACCAAGCAGCACCTCGTACAAAGTGTACAAGAATTGTCCCAGGCTCCTGTTGCATCTGTGGAAGATCCTGCAAGTATTCTGGAGGAAGGGGAAGATCCCGGAACAGTGGAGAGTGGCCGTAGGAGTGTGGATACCGATTCAAGGAAATTTCTACCCAGTTAGACCAGTTCCGAATCATCTCCCTGCTGTGTGTTGAGGCGAAGATCTTATTTAGTGCTGTTTCCAAGCGGTTGAACGCCTACCTGGCCAAGAACACCTACATCGATACATCAGTCCAGAAGGGTGGCATTTCAGTCATGCCAGGCTGTCTGGAGCACACTGGTATAGTGACACAGCTCATAAGGGAGGCCAGAAATAACAAGGGCAACCTATCAGTGCTTTGGCTCGACCTGGCAAATGCATACGGCTCCATTCCACACAAGCTGGTGCAACTTACACTGACCAAATATCACGTCCCTAGCAGAATCAGAGACCTCATCGCTGATTACTACAGCAACTTCAGGAAGAGGGTCTCTTCGGGAGCAATAACATCAAGGTGGCAATCGGCATCATCACAGGGTGCACTATCTTTGTGTCACTGTTCTCCCTAGCCATGAACATGCTCATAAAGTCTGCTGAACCGAAGTGTAGAGGGCCTAGGATGAATTCCACTCAACGGTAACCGCCCATCAGGGCATTCATGGATGATCTTACAGTCACCACAGAATCTGTCCCAGGCTGTCGGTGGATTCTACAGGGGCTTGAAAAACTGGTGAAATAGGCTTGGATGCATTTTAAACCAACCAAATCCAGATCTATGGTGCTGAAAAAAGGAAAGGTGGAGGACAAGTTCCGGATCACAGGCACTCCAGTGATCCGAAGGTGGCTAAAGCAGGGATCCAAGTGAGGACTGGCCGGAAGTGAAAGGCAGAGGAAGCTGTTCTGGAAATAGAGGCAAGGGTGCATCACAGGACATTGGTGGGAGTAGTCACACGAGGCAGAGCTGGACTAGGTTCCTTTCCAACTCCTCAAGTGAACACCATCAGAGAGAACGATATGCGCCGCCTAGTGCAGGAGGAGGTGAGAGCAGCAGTGGAGTATACTAGAACCTGCAAGGCGGTGGGAATGAAGCAACAGGGAGCTTGGACGAGATGGGAAAAGGCAGTTGAGATGAAAGTGACCTTGGCAGAGTTCTGGAAAGCTGAGCCACACTGTATCAAATTTCTTATCCAAGCAGTGTATGATGTGCTTCCAAGTCCATCAAACCTGCGGGTATGGGGCAAAGCAGAGTCACCAGCGTGTTCCCTGTGCTCTAAGCGAGGAACCCTGGAGCACATCCTCAGCTGCTGCACAAAGGCACTTGGAGAAGGATGGTACTGATGGAGGCATGACCAGGTCCTGAAAACATCGCTGAATCCATCAGTGCAGGAATTGAGTGGGCAAAGCGATTCCGACCCGCCAAGCATGCCATCACCTTTGTCAGAGCCGGAGAGCAGCCAAAACTTGTCAAGAGAACACCAGCAGGCATCCTGACCAGCGAAGGACTGGGAGCTGTTAGCAGATCTCGAACGACAGCTGAAGTTTCCCAGCCATATTGTATCCACCACCATGCGGCCAGACATTGTCCTTGTGTCTGAGCTCACCAAGCAAGCTGTGCTAATTAAGCTGACAGTCCCATGGGAACACCGCTTGGAAGAGGCCTTTGAAAGGAAGCTAACCAAGTACGCAGGACTGGTCAGCGACTGTCAACAGGCTGGATGGAGAGCAAGGTGTGTCCCAGTGGAGGTAAGGTGTAGGGGATTCGCAGGTCGTTTCTTGACCAGAGCCTTCAGTTAATTGGGAATCAAGGGAGAGAGGCTAGGGTCTGATCAGCCCCGGCTGGGTCGCCTGGAGGAGGGTGTATGATGTTGAGAGACCCAAAACACCCAATGATTCCAGGAAGAGCACTGAGGATGTGTCCAGAGGCATCAGTAGATGTATTTGCACAAATCAATTCAGTGCTGCTTTGGCACCACACTTGACAAATTGTATCAGCAATGTGGTATGTTTTTCCTCAGTTTTTCTTGATGAAATTTGAATGTGTAGATGGCCCTCTTTCTTTAATCTATTTTGCAATGCTGGCTATCACTGCTAATGCTTACTATTGGTCCATTATTCTTTTTTTTCTTTTTTTTAAACAAACATGAAATGATGAAATTCAGTTAAATTCAATTAACTTTTTTATAACAAAACCAAAAATATTTTTCTGTGTGCCTGAAGACTTTTCTAGGGAATAGGACAAGTTCTTTAATAAACTGCCTAAATCACCATTGAGTCAACTGGCAACAACATGTACAATCAACACATATAATCGTCTGATGAATCAAACCACAAACTAGCAAACAACTGATACCTAATACACCTACAGAATCCAAAGAAATGATCACTAACTTCCCACTATAACCTGCAAGCATTCAGTGTTATCTTCAATTTTCTTTAACATGGATCCTCTCATTACAGATATCACATCTAATCTTTAATGTATTGTAACAACCTCGTTGATGGTAAGTGACCCTGTGCTCATTGCACTGTCGAGTCGATCCGTCCGTCTCCATGCAATAAAGCATTCTTCATAATTAGCGTGGCCACTGCAGAATGATCTGGGCATTACTAGTCCTCAGCAACAGCCCCTAAATGGACAGATTTCAACAGATGCCCGCTGGTGTGATCGGCATCATTATATTTTAATTAATCCATTCTTCTCACAGCAACACAGTAATTACAATCTATTTTATGACACGGCATGCTGCGAAAAAAAGGGGATAGAGGAGAGAAAGAGAAAGGCAGAGAGAGGGAATAATAGCCAGAAAAGGGAAAATAAGGGGAGAGGAAACATGGGAAAAAGAAACTACAAAAAGAGGACAGGACAGTAAATTAGAGGCAGGATGAGAAAGAGGAAATCTTAAGGTGAGTGAGACAGAGAGCAGAGGAAAAACATCACAAACGCTATGACTGATTACCGATATGTCATTGCCCGGCTGACATTGTAAAAGCATTGTAAAAGCGTTTATACGATGTCTGGAGGAGCACAGGGCTCACTCTCTCTCTCCTTCCCTCCCTCCCTCCCTTCCAGATTCATGCTTCATACAGTCAGAGGGAGAAGCTCCATTTCCTCCAGCCTCTGTCTATATAAATCAGAGCAGGTCCGGACACTCAGACACGCTGTGGGTGTGATAATTACATTAGAGGATTACAATGACACTCCTCCCCGGACAAGATCACCTGTCTCAACTGCCATAAAACAGCTGCTTTTTGTGGTTGAAGCGCTTTATACGAGGAGTGTGTAGGTGTGTGTGTACATTAAAGTGCCGTGCATGCACATGGCAAATACAGCAGTAAACAAGTGGAAGATGACGACGCCTGTGTGATCCATTGCGGACTGTTTACTTGAGTAAACTTGTAATAAGTACCACCTGAGTTCTGTTACTTGCAGCTGCCCTTAACTTAAATTCAATATATTATTTTAAACAAGCAGTTCAACAGTTTTGTGTTACAGTGGCTCAAAAGGAAAGCTTAAAGGCTCTCTAGGTGGTTTATGTAGATGAAAATGAATGTTATTGTATTTAATTTACCTGAAATTATCCCACTTAGAGATCATATAGGGATAATTACTGTAATCATACATAATCATACACAACCATACACAGTTAAACTACTCAATCATGAATCTTCCCATATGGGGAAATATCTTTAGGGGGTCTGTGACATATAACATAAACAGTTAGGCAAATATGCCCACACGTAGCATGCCATGCACCATACAACACTAGTGTAGCATAATTAAAAGCTTTCTATAACATTATTAGTATCATCTAATAAGTAGTACACCTATAACGTAGTATCTGAATGTGTTTTTAAGAGGTTATTGATCTGAAATTTGATTTGAAAGAAAAACAGTTCAAAGTTCCAAATAATCAGTTAGTGTAATCCAGTAGCTGATTAATGGTAAGAGTTAGCAAAAAAGACTGAAGCAGCTAGCCCGGAAAATTATGGTTTTACAGGGGGTTACAGTATGTGCCAGTCTTCTTGGCAGGGAGCAGTAACTTCCTGGAATCTGTGCTGGTTGCCTGGCAGCATCATGGTGGTTAGGAAGTTACTGCTCCTGGCCAAGAAATAGTCTGGCACATTAACACCTGTAAAACCCCAATTTATCATTTTTAAACTTTGGTTTTTGTATTGGATTAAACATACAAGATATAACGAGGATTGTTTCCAATCCTTATGCTAAACTAAGCTAACCTAAGCAGCTACTGTAGCCTTATATGTACTGTACATACATGAAAGTGATCAATCTTCCCAGCTAAAGTAACTCTAGAAAGCTAATAAGCGTAT
This sequence comes from Perca fluviatilis, assembly GCF_010015445.1. NCBI lineage: Eukaryota > Metazoa > Chordata > Actinopteri > Perciformes > Percidae > Perca > Perca fluviatilis. The sequence continues at coordinate 2,510,607 of NC_053118.1, read as the reverse complement.
TTCCCAAAATGTCGAACTATGCAAAGAGACAAAATCAAACTTGATTGGCACATGTTGCTTAGATAGCCATATCAACAAGTAATTTAGGGTTTCAGCCAAGCTTGGTAGCTAACTTGGCTTTTAAAGAACAGAACTATCGATATGTAAATTGGTGGATTAATATAGCGATCAGTTTACATGTTAAGTCTCACTTAAAAAGTGGGCAGAATGCTAGGCTTAAACGTAACCCCAATAATAATAGCACATGTCTGTGTTCAAAACTACTGAATGTATCACAGTACCTATGGTGAACATGGTATCCTGCTGCGTTGATGTTCCATCCAGGCTCTTTGGGGTCGGGGATCTTTGCTGTCTTGGCGATCAGATGCTGAACATCCCTCCACGTCAGCTTAGGACTGGGGCAAGAGACATGAAACAGAATATCATCAAACACACCCTTCCATCGGCACATGTTCTACACCGCCTGAAACTACAGAGGAAACACTTCAACTCTGCATGATACTCTGAAAAGAAACGGCAGGGAACTCAACCTGGGCTTTAGTCTTGTGTAGAAAGCTGGAGAACTGTTTTATGGGGCTTACAGCACATTCTATCAGACACCAATGTAATGCTTATACTGTATTAGTACTAAGTTTATTGATACATAAACTGCTGCGAGGAGACACTGCCATGCTTTTTACAGCCGGTCCTCTAGACATAAAAGCACCTGTTTAAGTCAAGCTTACGGTTTTCATAATGGTGTCACTAAAAAACTGTGAATCCAGCAAAGATTATTTGAGACTTTAACAAAAGAGCCTAGAGAGTCGAATGCAGAATGGGTCTTCTTTTTAATCCCAGGCAGGGGAATTCTAATAGAGCGGACTCAAGTGTCATGTCAAGAAATGTACTAATGGAATCCAATTAAGACCTTTAAACTGCGCCGAGAGCTGGAGGATATTAGCTCAGTTTTCTATAACAAAAGACCAAAGGGCCGTCAACGAGGGCTTTTTCAGGATATAAAAAGCATAAAGGAAATTGGGTTTTTCTGCTTTATCCACTCATTATTGTTCCCAAAGAAAATGAGTTGAATGGAGTATAAGAAAACTGCTTGGCCACCCGTTCTGAATAGCCTTTTTCTCTTTCTGAGAAGAAATGCCTCCACTGTTTGCATAACATCTGTACACGGACAGTGGTTTCTACAGGACAGAAGAACAGAACAAAGGTGATCAAAGGTGTGCCACATGGTTTTCCCATATTAAAAGGTAGGGCTGGGTATCGCCAATGATTGATGCAAATCTGATTCACTAGGTCCCGATTCGATTACATTTCCGATTCAATTCAATATCAATTAGGTTAGGGAAGTTTCAGTTACAATACCAATTTAGCTTGGATATAAAAGCGATTCTCAGAGAACTTATGCTGTAAATTGTACAAGAAATAAGCAACCCTCAACTATTTTTTTTAGTTAATGTCTGCACAAAGATGTGAAGAAAAGACACTGCAAACATGATAAGTAGCCTCTTCATTATTGTTGCTGTTGAGAGTTCTCAGGAAACCTCAGGAAATCTCAGGCACACATATAAACACATGTATTCCATTCACGTATTGGAAAAAAACGAAGCAGAACAAAAGCGAGGAGAGAAGCTTTCATTAGCAGCATAAAACAAAACCCCGGCAAGCAGCGAGCGCAGGCGCCTAAAACAACATGATAGGAATAATACCAGTACCACTAATAATAGATGGATAGAATGGAACAAAACACAACGCACAAACAATTATTTTAAGCTTTGATTTCAAAGGGATTAGAGTGTGTGTGTGTGTGTGTGTGTGTGTGTGTGTGTGTGTGTGTGTGTGTGTGTGGGGGGGGGGATAGGCTTTGTACTTTTGAACTGTTGCTGCTCACTGCGTGCATCTGTGTGTATGAGTGTGCGTTGTGTATTATATATTAGCAGCGGCAGTGTGATTCCGTTATGTGCACTCCCCCACCTCCATCATCAGCACCACCAGCACCATCACCCCTCTGGTGGAATCAGAGAAACCCCCGCGGCCCTGGCTGGTTTGCATAAAGCAAACAAAATTAAATTTGCTTTGCTAAATCAAAGCATGTATGGTATTCCAAGCCGCTCTCTCTGGGACAAATTACTTCAAACGGCCTCCTTTGTATCATAACAGAATAAAAAAAAGAATCAGCCCAATCAGCGGCTCTCCAAAACCCTCGACTCGGGAATTAATTATTGAACCGAGGGCTTTTCTCTCTCCTAGCAGTCCGCGACACAGATCTATTTATTTTGGAAAAGTCGTTTTGCTCCTTAAAAACACACTGCTGGCTGAGAACCCAGTTTACTGCTATCTCTCCCTCAATGTTTTCACTCCTCTTTGCTGCACAGCCCCTGAAGGGATGTGTGAATAGGTTTAGCCCACCAAATTAATCTCAAAAACCACGACCAGCATCCACCATCATGCTGGTTAAACAGAAGTATTGCTTCTGCTGTAATGGACTTAAGATGAACTGAGCTGTTTCTTTCTCATAGAGTTGGCATTTCATCCCTCTGCACTACCTCTTTGTATCAATGCTAGACCGTGTGTTTTCTCTCTTCCTGTTTATGGAATTTGATATGCAGCCCAAGTAGAATGTTATGTTGCTTTAGATGTGCTAAAGCAATGGCTTCTTTAATACAGAGATCTTCAACAGGGGGTCCGGGGCCCCTAGGGGGTCCTTAGAGTTACTGCAGGGGGGCCACCAACTTTTTGGTTATTTTTTTTCTTAACATGAATCTAAAACACACACATTGACAGCCCATAGGTAAGGAAAGGTAGCCGTCCACAGATACAGTTCATACTAAGGATTCACTGTGCCACATGTGTTTTTAACATTAAAACATGATTTAAAAAAATCATACCAACAATTATTTAATTGCTTAGTATTCTATGCACTAAAAAGGTATGTATAAAGGCTTTAGGTCGGCCACATGTTATTGTAGGTCCAGTTTAATATTTAACTTAATTTTATACAATATGTTGCAGGGGGGTCCGGCCTAAAAAAACGTTGAAGACTCCTGCTTTAAGAAGATTTCCGGGGTTGTTTCTATTTACTGTAGCAATCCCTCTAATTATTTATGAAATGCTACATGTGGTTATATTGAATACAAATCTTTTTGAGTACTTTTACAATACAAAGTGTCCCAAAGCTGTAGCTGGCAAACAGCTGTACTGTCGCTGGCGAGCTAACCAGTAGCATGCTAGCTGGACGGGAACATGCTACTGCGAGTCAGCAACAATAGCTTTCCAAGCTCCAAGCTTGAGTCTAGCTCGGTCGAAAAACAGGCAATACAGTTATGGAGTTATATTGCTATCATAAGTCAAGAGCGCATTATTTCAATTTGAGAGCATTTCTCATTGATATTACGTTCAGATTTCTTGCTCTCACACTCAAATAGTCACTGCTCGTGCTTGGATTTGCTATGCTTGCGCTCAAACTTTCTGCTTGGACTCAGATATGTTGTTGTTTGGACAGATTTCCTGCTCTCAGCTTTGAACCTTCTGCTCACTTGCAAAGTTTCTGCTTTCGGATTTCTCCTGCGCGCTTGGATTTTTTTGTGTTATAACCCTGTCAAAAGTCAACAACCAATAGAATGCCAGCTGTAGTGTTGACCAATGAAATGATCCCAACCCCGTTGAGGGTGCGTTCACTTTACTTTAGAACGTCTGTTGAGGGCGGCTGCACTGGAACCTGACTGTAACTAAGTTTATATATCCCCGCGCCGTTTATAGCTTTATTATAAGTATATGTCAACAATGTGCACAGAATGGTCGACTGCACCCATCAGGAAACGGGAGAAAGCTTTGAAGTGGGACGTATGAAGTTATGTCCACAACTACGAGGGTGAGTAACATAACTTAAGCACCTAGCTAGCTAGCTAGCATATGGCGCTAGCATATAGCCTAGCTTGATGTCCAGAAACAAATAGATAATAATAATAATAATAATAATAAATTGAATTTATATAGCGCTTTTCATGGACTCAAAGTCGCTTTACAGGGCAGGGTAGATTATAAAAACATAACAAAACAAAACGAGCAAACAAAAAACAAAAAAACAAGATACAGATTGAAAAGGGAGGGGGGAGGTGGACAATGGGTAGGCTGAGGTGAAGAGATGGGTCTTGAGGCGGGACTGGAAGATGGTGAGGGACTCAGAGGTGCGGAACTCTTGGGGAGGGAGTTCCAGAGCCTGGGAGCTGCTCTGAGAGAAGGCTCTGTCCCCAAAACAGCGCAGGTGGGGACTTTTGGATGGAGAGGAGACCGGGCTGAGGTGGGACCGTGAGCGGACGGTAGGGTTGGTGGGAGGTGGTGAGGGGGGCCAGATGGTGGAGGGCTTTGTAGGTGAGGACCAGGATTTTGTAGGTGATCCGGTGGGAAATAGGAAGCCAGTGGAGTTGTTTTAGGACTGGAGTGATGTGGTGCCAGGATTTGGAGCAGGTAATGAGGCGGGCGGCTGAGTTCTGGACCAGTTGGAGTCGGTTGATGTTGGTAGAGCTGATGCCGAGGAGAAGTGAGTTGCAGTAGTCCAGTCGGGAGGAGATGAAGGCGTGAATGTTAGATGTTCTTTATTGTATAGCTAGCTAGATTGAACGACATATGACGGACAGTATGTGTATATGTGATGACCCTACTTTGTATTTTTTCCTCGTTTGGTTAACCATGTTCCTCGGATTTGGCTAATTTCATGTTAGAGCCAGTAGTAAAACCTAAACTGTAATATAGCTGAAAGAACACAAGAAACTGGATTGTTTGTGTCAGTTTTTGCATAACTGTTGTGTGTTCTTCATCAGAATTTAATCTTCATTCCTTCATATAACATTAGTTTGAAAATGGATTCATAGTAGTCTGTATAAAACGTTGTAATGTAAAGTTCAATTTTATCACTATAATAAAAACAGATCTAGAAATGATATGGTTTCTTATTTGCTCCTTAAATAGCAGTTATTTGTTTAATTAATACAAAGCAAACTGAACTGAAGAAACAAGTATTTTGTTTTACTTTCTTTTCATCCAGGTGGGGCTGAGGGGCTTGACCCCTGTTGATCTGTGTGTGTCATATCACCAACCCATGATAGCTAGAATTCAACCTGCTACTCCAGATCTACCTGCTGTATGACTGGCTACAGACTACAACCATCTGCTCCAGATCTACCTACTGTATGGCTGACTACAGACTACAACCATCTGCTCCAGATCTACCTGCTGTATGGCTGGCTACAGACTACAACCATCTGCTCCAGATCTACCTGCTGTACTGCTGGCTATAGACTACAACCATCTGCTCCAGATCTACCTACTGTACGGCTGGCTATAGACTACAACCATCTGCTCCAGATCTACCTACTGCACGGCTGGCTACAGACTACAACCATCTGCTCCAGATCTACCTACTGTACGGCTGGCTACAGACTACAACCATCTGCTCCAGATCTACCTACTGTATGGCTGACTACAGACTACAACCATCTGCTCCAGATCTACCTACTGTATGGCTGACTACAGACTACAACCATCTGCTCCAGATCTACCTGCTGTATGGCTGGCTACAGACTACAACCATCTGCTCCAGATCTACCTAATGTATGGCTGACTACAGACTACAACCATCTGCTCCAGATCTACCTGCTGTATGGCTGGCTATAGACTACAACCATCTGCTCCAGATCTACCTACTGTATGACTGACTACAGACTACAACCATCTGCTCCAGATCTACCTACTGTATGACTGACTACAGACTACAACCATCTGCTCCAGATCTACCTGCTGTACGGCTGGCTATAGACTACAACCATCTGCTCCAGATCTACCTACTGCACGGCTGGCTACAGACTACAATCATCTGCTCCAGATCTACCTACTGTACGGCTGGCTACAGACTACAACCATCTGCTCCAGATCTACCTACTGCACGGCTGGCTATAGACTACAACCATCTGCTCCAGATCTACCTACTGTACGGCTGGCTACAGACTACAACCATTCATCCAGGTGGGGCTGAGGGGCTTGACCCCTGTTGATCTGTGTGTGTCATATCACCAACCCATGATAGCTAGAATTCACCCTGCTACTCCAGATCTACCTGCTGTATGGCTGGCTACAGACTACAACCATCTGCTCCAGATCTACCTACTGTATGGCTGACTACAGACTACAACCATCTGCTCCAGATCTAGCTACTGTATGGCTGGCTACATACTACAACCATCTGCTCCAGATCTACCTACTGTACGGCTGGCTACAGACTACAACCATCTGCTCCAGATCTACCTACTGTATGGCTGACTACAGACTACAACCATCTGCTCCAGATCTACCTACTGTATGGCTGGCTACAGACTACAACCATCTGCTCCAGATCTACCTATTGTATGACTGACTACAGACTACAACCATCTGCTCCAGATCTACCTACTGTATGGCTGACTACAGACTACAACCATCTGCTCCAGATCTACCTACTGTATGGCTGGCTACAGACTACAACCATCTGCTCCAGATCTACCTACTGTATGGCTGACTACAGACTACAACCATCTGCTCCAGATCTACCTACTGTATGACTGACTACAGACTACAACCATCTGCTCCAGATCTACCTACTGTATGACTGACTACAAACTACAACAATCTGCAAGTTTTGTTTGTAGTGAACGTCATCAACAGCTGCACTTAAAATCTCTTGGGTATATACCATATGGGACTTGGTTGTTCTCCATACTGCATCAAACACTATTATTTTTTGTGTTGTTATATTAGTACAGACAACAGTAAGAATCATCACTTAATCACAGTATATATTATTTTGGTGTACACTGTTGACTTGACTCCATGTTATTGACTATACTTTAGCTTGCCACCCCATAACTTTACCTTAATTGCTCTTGTATAGTTAATTTAATTTCAATTCAATTCAATTTTATTTATAGTATCAAATCATAACATAAGTTATCTCGAGACACTTTACAGATAGAGTAGGTCTAGACCACACTCTATAATTATCTTCTACTAGTTGTACATACCTCCTATTTAATTGAATTATTCTTAATTTGTGTTGCCATACCTGAATCATCCCTCTTGTGAACACTAGGCTTATCTTATCTTTATTCATAACCCTGCTCACAAACTCACCTGAACCTGGGTCATCTGTTTGCCAATATCAATGTTCCTGCTACAGTAAATCCTATAGGCACATTGTACTGCTTCACCGTAGTATAAACCATACACTTTTAAGGTTTTGTGTCAAATATTGTGCAATTTGTTATGAATTACTCATTGTTTTGACAAGGTAAATTAAAGCTATTTACCAAGTGTCAGCTCTGGTAAATTTAATTGTACTGGTTTTTTTTTATAAATGTTATGGAACATGAAAAAACAATTTGCCTTGATCAGGGTTTTAATTTGTTGCAAATGTGAACATGGTTTTAATAATCTGTATCTTATTGCTCTGAAAAACTACAATGATTTAAGAAATATCAGTGATACTTATCAACATTTATTGAATTGATTGAATATATGGGCAGACATTACAGGCACCTATTCATGTCAACAGAGAAAACAATAATTTGTTCTCTCTTTTATCACTTTGATTATATGCTGATGGTGCAGAAAAGGGTGAAGTCCTTGTAGATCTCTGGCACTTTGAGGACAGACCGATCCAGGAACTCTCCACTGTTGTCTTTGTATAGTATGCTCCTATTAAAGACAGATTCATAGACATCAACACGTAATATATTAGGTGTACATAGCTTGCTTTAACATCATTACTATTACTTACCTTACCTTCTCTGATTTGGTTTTGTGGACATCAGTAATTTTCTCTCCCAGGCCTGGTTGTGCACCCTGTGAATTTAAGCAAGAAACATAAATGATAAGTGTATGTAACATGATTTTACTATTATTATTTTTTTTATAATTACATTATTATCAGACTTGCCAACCTTCTTGGTTTGTGCTACTGCTGCCTGTCCTCTGCACACAGGTGAGTAATGTGCTGACTGGCACAGGTCCATGCACATAGTGCAGCTGTGATGCAGCTCAACAGGGGTACAGTCACACCTGGAAGAAGAGAAACAAACAAACAAAATACTTGTTCTTTCTGCTCAGTTTGCTTTGTATTAATTAAAAAAATAACATTTAAGTTGCAAATAAAGCATATCATTTCTAGATGTTTTATTAGTGGTGAAATTGTACTTAACAGACTGGGTCCGTGTACTTTTTCGTTCATTCGATTTTCATTTCATAAACAGGTATTAAAAAACAAATGGTTATTTGATTTTCGTTTTAAATCATGGGGATCAGACGTCCGGTGCTGGGTCTAATATTCTAATATTAGCTGCTGCAGCTAGCTAGCAGCTAGCTACCAGCCCTGTGAGCTTGGTCCCCGCGGTTTGCTCCCCGGTGCTGATTGACTCTGGTCCGTCTGCAGAGCTGCGTTACCCGCTCTAGCTGACCTGGGAATCTACCGCGCTCGTGATTTATTCATATTTTATTTTCTTTGCAGTGATATGCTATGCACTGATGTCAGGCAGGCTTGCTGCTGCTGCTTTTAGTCTGAGCCTGTGAGATAACTAAACTTCCTTAGAATATAACATGCATATAAATAGACGGAATAAATAAAAGTCCCCGGAAATAAATCTAAGTAAAACATATGTATTTAGGCTATTGAACTATAATGACTAATGCCTATATATGTATTGCCTCATTTATGTATTTCATGTTCTATTTCATAGCCATATTTATTATGTAAAGGGGGCAAAAACGGACGATCAGTCGCTCAGGAAGTTATAGACTACAGTTTCCCTCAACAGCAGCCGGGACATTCTAACGCTTAACGTGAAAAAGCTTAACGTGGTAACTTAATGTACCTAAACAATGATCAATCAGATATCAATCAGTTATCAGTCACATAACGTCCATAATAATTGGACTTTGGGTTAGATTTTTTTGACAGTTTTCAGTGGTTATGAGGAGCAATATGAGAGAGAAATTTGGTAATCATTGATCATTGTTTAGGTACATTAAACCACGTTAAGCTTTTTCACGTTAAGCGTTAGAATGTCCCGGCTGCAGTTGAGGGAAACTGTAGTCTATAACTTCCTGAGCGACATTTTCTACAATAAAGAACATCTATTTGTTTCTGGACATCAAGCTAGGCCATATGCTAGCTAGCTAGCTAGGTGCTTAAGTTATGTTACTCACCCTCGTAGTTGTGGACATAACTTCATACGTCCCACTTCAAGGCTTTCTCCCGTTTCCTGATGGGTGCAGTCGACCATTCTGTGCACATTGTTGACATATACTTATAATAAAGCTATAAACGGCGCGGGGATATATAAACTTAGTTACAGTCAGGTTCCAGTGCAGCCGCCCTCAACAGACGTTCTAAAGTAAAGTGAACGCACCCTCAACGGGGTTGGGATCATTTCATTGGTCAACACTACAGCTGGCATTCTATTGGTTGTTGACTTTTGACAGGGTTATAACACAAAAAAATCCAAGCGCGCAGGAGAAATCCGAGAGCAGAAACTTTGCAAGTGAGCAGAAGGTTCAAAGCTGAGAGCAGGAAATCTGTCCAAACAACAACATATCTGAGTCCAAGCAGAAAGTTTGAGCGCAAGCAGAGCAGAGCAATATCAGTGAGAAATGCTCTGAGATTGAAATAATGCGCTCTTGACTTATGATAGTAATATAACTGCATATACAGTAAGCTAACAGAGTTTATTTAAAACATGTATTGGTACCATCAAGTCATGCCTAACTGACCACAAAGTATGTCTCTTTTGTGGAGCAGCTAGGAGGAGGGTTATATAAAGCGGATGGTGCAATTTATAGCTTTTTTTTGACTGACAGTTTTCCACAGCCTTTGTACTGGAATGCATGTTGGCTTGTCACAGTAGGAAAAGCATGTGTGCTGCATTCCATTCAGTTGCTTCAGTATCAGGGTCCTGGTATTGTGCAAACGCCCTTACAGGCACAGCCTTGGCTTACTGGAACACTTTTTTTTTTTTCTTTCTTTATTTCATTCATTTAAAACAAATGCAACAACACCATTTAACATGAATGAAAAGGAGCAGAAAGAAGTAAAACTTATAATATCTGCCCCCTATCAACACAATATAATTTACACTTCCAATTCATTTGAGCTGTCTCATGCAGCCGTCTCTTTTTCTAAGACATCAAAACACAAAATACATCAATAAAGTTGATCTGCTACTCCGCAGTATTATATTTCTGCAACATTGATAATTTTTTTAAGATTTAGTTTTTTGGGGGCATTTTAGGCCTTTATTTGTATAGGACAGCTTAGATTTGAAAGGGGAGAGAGAGAGCGGGGAATGACATGCAACAAAGGGCCGCAGTCGAACCCGCGGCCGCTGCGTCAAGGAGTAAACCTCTATACATGGGCGCCCGCTCTACCAGGTGAGCTAACCAGGCTCCCAACATTGATAATTTAACACATTCCTTAAACACATAGATGGACGTTGAAGTTTTAATTCTACAATCAAGACTGTTCCACAAACTGACTCTTGATTGTGACACATTTTTCATTTACAGCCGATTGGAACCTGGGTTTTGTAAAAACCTCAGTACCTTTTAGTTCATATCTACTTGTCCTCTTGGTGAATCTATTTTGCAAATTGTTTGGTAAACTTTCCAGATGGGCTTTATACATGATTTTTAGAAGGTTATACTCTACTAATTCATTAATTTTCAGTGTTTTTAGTTGTATGAATAAAGGATTAGTTGGATCTCTGTATCCACTTCCACTTGTAACTCTAATCGCTCTTTTCTGTAAAAGTAAGATTGGATTAATATATGTTTTGCAGGCACTTCCCCACACTTCAATGCAATAGGTCAGATATGGAACAATCAGTGAATTGTACAACAAAAACAATGCATTCTTATTTAGAGAATCTTTAACTTTATGCAGCACAGCTATTATATTTGATTGATTAAAGCAGAGCCATTGTTAATGTTATTAGTAGTCTCACATTGCCAGACCTATCTCCACAGCGCTGTGGATTAAGTTCTGGCTCCTTCACACATACATTACAGGATACCGCACTGGGTTGTTTGCATTTCTTTAAACCAATCACAATGGTCTTGGGCGATGCTAAGCTCCAGACACAGTGACGCTGGCTCTGCAAAATGGTGGTCATGAAGGAACTTGTTTTGGTGAAAACTTTGCACCCAGCAAAAAAAACACCACATACAATATTAAATGAAGTTTACTGTTGACACAATACAGTAAGGTGAGCTATTCAAATTAGATGATACATGGTTAAACGCAATTTGCTTTTACCAGTGTATCACCATTTGTAACCTCCGGTTGGGGAGAGTTCTAGCCCGACCAGGCTCCTCTCCTTAACCTGTCTCTCTTAATTATGCTGTTATAGGCCTAGTTTTAGACTGCCGGGGGACTTCCTTTGACACACTGAGCTTCTCTCTCCTCTCTCTTTCCATCTTTGTGCTTCCATGTTCCAGAAATGCTTATTACTAACCTAGCTCTGGGAAGCTTATTCCCCGGAGTCCATATGTATTCTTTTCGCCCAGGATGTTTCCTTGGATTAGGGTGGCCCCTAAATCATGGTTGCAGCCTGTCGATGTGGTCCTGCTGCGCGCCCTGCTATGCCCTGTTACACCTGCTACACTCTACAGTGCTCTGCTACGTCCTGTGACACCCTGCTAAACCCTGCTACATCCTGTGACACCCTGCAGTGCCCTGCTATGCCATGAACTACTAAAACTACTATTTCTAGTCACTGATCCATTATCTTTATGTGTGACTATTATTGCCACTGTTCATCACACCCCCAACCGGGACCGTCAGATACCGCCTACCAAGAGCCTGGGTCTGTCCCAGGTTTCTTCCTGAGAGGGAGTTTTTCCTCGCCACTGTTGCACTGAATGCTTGCTCTTGGGGGAATTAATGGAATTGTTGGGTCTTTGTAAATTATAGAGTGTGGTCTAGACCTACTCTATCTGTAAAGTGTCTCGAGATAACTCTTGTTATGAATTGATACTATAAATACAATTTAATTGAACCTTACTTCGTCCACAGCAATCCAAAATGTCCCAATTAAAGAGTAAATGTCTTAACGTTAAACATATTCTTTGTAAATCTTTACAATCATTCCCTGAAAGAACCAAGCAGGCCTGCCTTGTTGCACAATCCAAATTTTCTTTAAAACTTGCCATTTTCAGCGTGTAGCTTGCTAGCTCGAAGGTTGTTGTTGTTTCCCGAAAGGAACAGTGTTTTACAAGGCGGGGGACATCCGGCGATCATCCTGGAAATTAACTGTTGTCGATTCAGACCCTACCTGCTGAGTCAACCCACATGTACTCATGATTTACTCTTCCCTCTTTTGTGTCTTTTGTTTGGGGAAGTAACCTCTTCCTGTTCACGTTATTTTAATACATGTATTGGACTTAAATAGCTCATATGTTTTTCAGCCAGATTTCTGTGTATATCCATATGCAAACCTACGTCCTTGCAATTGGTAACAGTCATGGTTTACCAAAGGTGAACTCAACGTGAAAGATTTGCACTTCCACTCTGCTACCAAATCCACTGACCACATTGATTCCATTAAAATGAATTGATTTCCCTCCAAAATTGGACTTTTTAAAATCCTGGTCGTACCAAGTCTTAAACTGAAATGTATCTTAGAAAATACTGGACTGATTTCTTCCTTTCTTCCCGACAGTGACTCACAAAACCTAAAGTAATGAAACACTGACATATGACAAACATTCAACTCATGGGTGCAAGAAATAACACTTTAAACCTCGGAAGGATCGACGGCAACAGAAGGAACAGAACTGACATCACTGTTACAAAGACAATAAAACTAAAGCATGTGTCCAGCAAACCAATGAACACAACTGGGCTGCAGCTCAAAGGAGATTGGGACAGAGTGCAACAATATATGAGCCTCCTCCAGACTCTCACAGCCCTCATCCCATCGCCAAGGCCCACAAAGCAGCACAGCAGCCGTCACAGTGAGCACACAACTGTTTACAAATCCCCAGTTAATAGGATCAGGCCTCATTGACTGAGCCGCTCCGATGTGTCTGATGTAATCTATTAGCTGTATGATAGTCAGTGTCTCAGTCCAATCGATAACCCTGGGCCTTCATATTGCTCCACTGTGGACTGTTACTCCTCCTTAGTGCTGCTTAGAATGCAGGCTTAGTGACTATAAAGTGTGTGTGTGTGTGTGTGTGTGCGTGCAGAGATTTGTGTCCATCTACTTGTGTGTTAGATCATGCCTTTTCTAACTTTCTAACTCTAATGTTGAAGTGTGTGTGTGTGTGTGTGTGTGTGTGTGTGTGTGTGTGTGTGTGTGTGTGTGTGTGTGTGTGTGTGTGAGAGTGAGTGAGTGAGTGAGTGAGTGAGTGAGTGAGTGAGTGAGTGTGTGTGTATGTGTGAGTCGGTCCTATCAGCAGCAGTTGCTAGTTGAGTTTAGTCGACAAAAGGTGACTTTAAGCCGGGTACAGGGTACAGCGAGCTGCCGGTCGTTTCAACAGATATTACAGTTAAAGCTTTAGTGTGTGACTTTTTTATATTAATGAACGTCCGTTACATTCAAGCCATTGCTAAATGAGTTGCTACAAAGCTAATTAAGACTATCAGCTACTCACAACTCTCTCTGGATTTCTCAGTAGGACTATGTCCAGAAGATTGTGTCGTCCGGCACGCAGAAAATCGAGTGAAGATAATTACCGCTTATAAAGAGTCCATCATGTTTTTTTAATCCTCCTGTCCTCCTTGTTTACAAGCAACTGTGTGGAGGAGGGGTGGGGGTGGTGCGCGATCACCGAAGGCTTGTATCATGTGGATGCGTCGATAGTGTTGTTGTCATTACTTAGAATTCCTCATGAGGGAGACAGAAATTATGCACTATAGCTTTAAGTTAGCCGAAAAAAGGTGAGCGTCATGCGGTGACAACAGTTAAGTTTAGGTACCAAAACAACTAGTTAAGTTTGGGGAAAAGGTCGTGGTTTGGATCAAAACACTCCCGAGGAACGAACACGCGTTTCCTGGGTGAAAGCCTTTTGTTTTCAACAGAAAGAAAACTCCGCTGCCTGGCTTGTGTATGCAAATGTGTATGCAAAGTACTGTATTATGTACGGCAGTTTGTATATGTGCAATGTTAATCAGAAAACATACCTACTGTAGCTGGCAGATGTTAATGCTGTAACACTTTAATGCATGAATGCATGTGGGAATTGCGTGTGTCTGTGTTGTGTAATTATGTTGACATTTGTAATATGCACGCACCTATACACGGGTGTATTACTGTACAATGGTGCACATGTGTGTATTAATGCGGCGGCTTTAGCGTACATGGCATGTTTGGAAGTGCATGTTCGTGCATCCATGTGTGTGCGCTGTGTTTGTGTGTGTTGGAGTGTGTCTGTAGCTGGTGTAACTGGGTTTCCAATTAAGTTGAACCACAGGCCGGATCAATGCTAGTCCTCTGTGTGCAGGAATGAGCAGCCCTGGGCCCTCAGAGCATGCCCACAAATAATTTATCACTCACACTAGGCCTAGGCGGAGAGGAGGAGGAGGAGGAGACAGTGAGTGCAAGGACAAAGTGTCCAGCCCAGGGGAGAGAACGCAAAAGATGGGCAATGGAGGGGACACAAAGATGGAGGGGTGAAGAAAGAGAGGGAGAGATCAGGACTCAGAGGGAAACACTGTCAGCTCACGATCATTTAGAAGCATCACACTCACATTTCTTTCTGGTAAACAACCATCGAAAATGAAATTCTTCAGGGAGCACAAGCCACATAATTCTTTTGAATACAATATACTGTATGTTTGTCAATGCAGTAAGTATTAAAAAAAAAAAAAAAAGATGAGAATATGTAACAGGATCAGTCAGTATTTTCAGTAATTGCCTTTTGCAAATCAGATACCATCCAGTCAATGTCATCTCCTTCTGTTCTGTTCATTAGATACAATTTTTATTTTATTCTTATTTAGTTTGACACTGTGAGGTTTATAGATTTTACATTTTGGAAAAAGATGCTGGTATCAGATCAGTACCCTGAGTGTGGGTCGGAGATATCGGGGGAGAGAAAATTGATTCAGTTCATATTTGAATATTTGTAATTTGGTGGCTTGAAAAAGTCCATTTAAACATGGGGACTAGCATCAAAAAAGAGCCAACATCAACTTCAACTCAAACATCAGTAATAGTCTTCACTCCATCGTGTATGAGGACATATTTGCAGCCACAAGAGATTGATGCATTTGCATTCCCCCAAATGCTTGCTTTTCTGAAGCTCAGCATGTCCAATTTTCTTGTTCATCTCTTTTTTATTTTACCAGAAACTGAAGGAGATGTAACAGTCAAGCTTGTTAGTCAGCAGGATATAATGTGTTGGTACAAGACAAGCAGCAGTTTAAACCCCACTGCCTCATCCCAGGAAGCACATCTTCTGCTTGGACACTTTGTGTTAAAATCTTCTGCCGAGCCACACCACAGCTTTAGTTGAAAGGCAGAGAAACTAACACACAGGTGGATATACAGTTACAGAGGAGCACAGGAACACCCCCATGTAGAGACAAACACACACAGTAGAAGGAAAAGCACACACACACACACACACACACACACACACACACACACACACACACACACACACACACACACACATTTTCATAAGACGGCATATGACCCACTGTGTCGTAACTGCACAAAAACACATGTAGATGGAGAGAACACCAACTGCTGCACAACTATCCACACACACACACACACACACACACACACACACACACACACACACACACACACACACACACACACACACACACACACACACACACACACCCTGTGGAGTGTCAGAGTCCAATGTTCTCTCCGTCTCTGTCCTTACTTTGTCTCTATTAATCTCACAGTAGCGAGGCATGGCCTGGTAAGACGTTCCACATCGCTCTGTAATCTTCTCTTAATGTGCTACACTCTAAGCCTAAGTGAACCCATTTGGAGTGACTGTGAGCAGACTGAGATTCCTCCCATGTTATCTGAACAAGTGTTACTAATGGCTTTATCAATTAGGCCAAGTCCAATAACTGCATGCCTGCAATCTCCTTTAAATACACTCCACCGGCGTAGCCCTGATTCCTCTGGTTAATGAGTACATGTGTACACAAGCACCCGTGTGTGTGTGTGTGTGTGTGTGTATGTGTCTGTTTGTATGATGGACAGTTTGGATCTGTACATTATGAATGTATTTAATGTGTGTATATTTATGTGCGTGTGTATATTTGTGTGTGTATGTGTGTGTGTCCAACCAGCATCTTTTGAAATACTCTCATGATTCTGTGCTATTGTCCTTGCCAGCGGTGGAAGAAGTATTCAGATCCTTTACTTAAAGGAGAACTCCGGGCAATTTTTTTGTTAATCTTGATCGCTATATGTATATGAGTACTGTCGATAGCAAAAAAAACGAGCCGAATCGGTGCTAGCAACACGGAGCTGCTGCAGCTAATGCCGAGAGCTCCCACTCAGCTAAAACGGCAGTTATGGGGGCATAAGATAAAGAGTGCCTTTGTGCCTCTTAACAGACACAAAATGCAATTAAAATGTCTGTGCAACATGAACAGGGCCCTTACATGACAACAAGATGCGTTTAGCAACTTAGCCATTGTTTAAATTCACCTACCCTCTTAGCTGCTAGCTGCCGTCTGGGATGAGTGAGTGTGTTCAGCCAGGCTCCGGTAATAATCATCACGCAGCAGTTCCATGTGTATTGTAGCATATATATCCATTTTGTGTGCTGTCGTTGGTGAATATGAGTCTCTGCAGTGGTGAATTGTGTGGTAGTTTTCTTAGCCAGGCTAGCAGCCCGGACCGGGAATCCTTCTACTTCCTCCCCGCCTCCCTCGCCTGCCGCTGCCGACAACAATCCACAGGCGCCCGCTGGTCTGGTGGATGTCCTCCAGAGGACAGTTCATGCTTTCACGGCGAAATATTGAAGTTTATTCCCCCCTCAAAAATAGGTAATTGAGCACTGTAGTGGTTATGATCATATCTGAGACTATGTAACTACATGGAAACAGACCAAATGATGCCTGTTTCTTGTAAAGTAACTAGCATTACAGAAGGCTGTAGCCTTGCGCTGAAGCCCCGTGGGAATTCAGTTGTAGCAGGAAAAGGTAAACAACGGAGCGTAGTGTGTGAAGAGTGAAGAACGGAGGTGTTCACAAGGGAAGAAGCTTGGAGTAACGTAACTATGGAGCTAGAGCTAATCTTCAGTAACGCTATTCGTAATAGTATTACAAGAAACAGGCATCATTTGGTCTGTTTCCATGTAGTTACATAGTCACTTATAGGATCACTTCAGTGCTCAATTACCTATTTATGAGGGGGGAATAAACTTCAATATTTCGCCGTGAAAGCATGAACTGTCCTCTGGAGGACCTCCACCAGACCAGCGGGCGCCTGTGGATTGTTGTCGGCAGCGGCAGGCGAGGGAGGCGGGGAGGAAGTAGAAGGATTCCCGGTCGGGGCTGCTAGCCTGGCTAAGGAAACTACCACACAATTCGCCACTGCAGAGACTCATATTCACTGACGACAGCACACAAAATGGATATATATGCTACAAATACACATGGAACTGCTGCGTGATGATTATTACCGGAGCCTGGCTGAACACACTCACTCATCCCAGACGGCAGCTAGCAGCTAAGAGGGTAGGTGAATTTAAGCAATGGCTAAGTTGCTAAACGCATCTTGTTGTCATGTAAGGGCCCTGTTCATGTTGCACAGACATTTTAATTGCATTTTGTGTCTGTTAAGAGGCACAAAGACACTCTTTATCTTATGCCCCCATAACTGCCGTTTTAGCTGAGTGGGAGCTCTCGGCATTAGCTGCAGCAGCTCCGTGTTGCTAGCTCCGATTCGGCTCGTTTTTTTTTGCTATCGACAGTACTCATATACATATAGCGATCAAGATTAACGTAAAAATTGCCCGGAGTTCTCCTTTAAGTAAAAGTACTAATGTGTCGTGTTATGAATACTGTAATCACACAATTTCATAAACCTAAACAATACAAATAAAATGTGTATAAGCCTAAAAAGCATGATGTACGTATGAGCGTCTTCACTTACAGTTAAGAAGTGTTTTGTTAGTGTAGTTACGGCCTCACGTTGGCTTAGGCTACACATATTTTAATTAGTTTGACACTGCAAGGTTTATAGATTTTACATTTTGGAAAAAGATGCTGGTATCAGATCAGTACCCCGAGTTTGGGTCGGAGATATCGGGGGAGAGAAAATTGATTCGGTTCATGTTTGAATATTTGTAATTTGGTGGCTTGAAGAAGTCCATTTAAACATACATCAATATTTGTAATCTCTGTACTGACAGTCCGCTCTGCGCTGGAGGTTTCAGGTTTCTTTGCTGGCTTGCGTATGAGACAGCGATTGTTTTTTTAGATTAGAGACGAACCTAGTCAAGCTCGCCTGGGATACGTTTGAGCCTCAGCTTTCAGGGAAGGGCACAGACATCTCCCCCTTGCCCTAAATATGTAATTATAACAGTTTTTGTTAGAGGATTGGGTTAGGTATAGCAAATTATAACAAAGCAGAAAACTGTTATAAAGAAGAAACCTACAGAACGTCAACAGAAAGCTGTTGAATCATATATTACACAGGTGCTACTTTAGCTAATGTAAAAAAGGCATGCTCGAAAATGCCAAAGGTTGTTTCACAGTTATGTTAATATCAGTATCATCACATACAAGTATATAGCCAATGTTTTTTTGTGGGAGGTCATGCATGCCAGTGACCTTCAATGTATTTCAAATGAAAGCCATCAGCGCAGGAGAAGCCCTCACTGAGGACGAGTGTGTGTGTGTGTGTGTGTGTGTGTGTGTGTGCACGTCTGGCACGCAAGTGTTTGAGTTAAGACCAATTAGAGCGAGTGGATTCACTTTTCCGTGTACTCTCCCCCCTGAAATCATTGGCTGATTACTCCTTAACTCCCTACAGAGAACGTTTCATACATTATTTCTCTTATTCAATTTAATGGACACAGACAGAAAGAGAGAAAGAGAGAGAAGGGAAATAAATCAATGATTATAGAACTGTGTGTGTACAGATGCACTACATGACTTTTATGCTGTTGATAGCCCCAAGCTGAAATTGTCATATTCTCTAGATAACTTAAAAGGGGCAGTGCATAGGATTTAGGGGCATCAACTGGCAGAAATAAGAGTATATTATTCATAACTTTCCATCAGTGTATAATCACCTGAAACTCTGAATGGTGTTTGTGTTAGCTTAGGCTACATTTACATTGCTACGTTTTGATTTTTAAGCAAAGTTTTGAGCCAAAAGCGATCTCCGTGCACACAAGTGTGTTTAGCTCCAGTAGAACAAATCTCTGTTTAAACTAACACGCCCAAACCGCATATCTCATCAATGTTCTCGTTTACTGGGCATGAGCGTGCCGGGGGAAACAGGAGGCAGCATGTACATTGCAGGTAGTTGCCATGGTAACGTTAGTAGCTTAGTCTCAGAGAACGAGAAGTCATGACCAATAAGACCCAATCAGGAGGAGAAACATCAGAAGTGTTTTCAAATGTCTCCGGTTTAGGGGCTCTGAAATGCCAGAGCAGGGGGAATGCGAGGTGTAAACGTAACAAAAGATACCCGTTTTTTATACCAAAACGTAGCAATGTAAATGTAGCCTTAGACTGAGCCCTTCTTATCTACATAGGGAGCGGGTCCTCTTCCACAGAGTCCGCCAGGTTACACCACCGTGTTTCTACAGTAGCTCAGAACGGACAAACCAAACACTGGGCCGGAGCTCCGCGGTCGGCTCGTGATCTGCAGCAATAGTTCTATGGAGGTAAGAATGGCGCAAAATGCGAGAGCTTGTAGACTTGGTGTGAGCACTTGTACAATACGATGTGAGAACTTGTAGAACAAAAATCTGAACTTGTATGTGATAGTCACAGAAAGAAAGAAAAAAATTTAAAACACGAGAGCTTGTAAATACAACTCAGTGACTACAACTTCTCGAATCGGTCACTGCAACTTTGCATGTGCTCTCTCGCATCACAAATCGCTACGCTCCTTGACCTTCTTGCGATAAAAAACAAATACAATTTTGTAGCTGTAGGACAGGCTGTGGAGCTCTGAGCGAGCAGAGGAGGGCTGCTATCGCCACAAGAGTATTTAGTGTAGCATGGAAGCTTGGAAGGCACATGTGAAGTTGCAGTGACTGATTCAAGAAGTTGTAATCACTGACTTGTCGTAATGCAAACTGGATTCAATAAAAAAAATGAATATGAGTAAATTGTGGGTAGCTGTCTTTTTGTATTTATGTAAATATCAATTTAAACATTTGTGAACAATGTTTCTGTGACCTAAATTTCAACATACAAGTTCAGATTTTTATAAAGTATCATGTTTTTTCTTTTTCTTTCTGAACTTCAAATTCAGCTCACATGTGTGTGTGTGAAAATGTTGACATTCAAGTTCAGATTTTTTCTTTACACGTTCTTATATCGTATTCTACAACTTCTCACATCAAGTCTACAAGCGCTGACATTTCAGCGCAGGGACTATTTTCTCTGCGAAAAGCTAGTGAATCTGGCAAGACAACATGCTGATAATCTATTAGAAACAATATGAAGGATATATTATATATGATAGAAATAATATGATTCTGATAAAAATATGCATCCCATGCTTGCCAACTCTTTTTATTTTTCTGCCCCTTTGCCTGGAGTGCCTTGATTTTCATCCACCACAAGATGAAATTTTGAAATCTCAACATTTCTAAGAGAGAGAGAGAGAGAGAGGGGGAGTGGGGGTGAGAGCAGAATCGCTTGTTGACCTGCACAGAGAACTGTGCTTCTGGTGTGATCAGCCAGGCTACTGCTTGAGAAAAAAAAAATCAACATTGTGGCGTATCATGGCGCTTATCACCTCCTGTCTGAACCCTGCAGGCCACTGTAGGTTCTCTTATTATTGAGGTGAGCGGAGGGGTATTCAGTCGGTTGCAATCTGAAATCTCACCTCTAGATGCCACTAAATCCTACAAACTGCTCCTTTAATACTTGTGTGTGTGTGTGTGTGTATATTATATATACATATATATATATATACATATATATATATATATATATATACATATACATATATATATACATATACATATATATATATATATATATATATATATATATATATATATTGGCAGTTTTGTGTGTGACTGTACAAAGCAAAACCACTCTCACCTTTATGAGTTCCACATATAAACCACTGCTTTATGAAGTTAATTTGTCATATTTTTTACATTGATATAAGAATTGAGAGGCCATACAATCAAATCCATTTCCAACCTGTATTGGCAAAGAAGAGTAATTTTACTTTGGATAATATAAGTGGCCCATTATCGCTCACAGCATGGAGCAGTAGAGCCAGAGAGGATGACTTTTGATGTCTCCTGTAAATAGATAGTTTTTTACTGCTACTGTGTGGTTGAATGAAAGGACTTGCCCAAAATTGTTCACCTGATCACAGCACATGGTGAGTGGGGTTAAGGAGGAGACCATCCATCTCTCCAGACAAGCCAAAATAAACTAAGCAGGGATAAAAATCCTAGAACATGAGGTGGAATCACAGCAAAATCGATAGTTCAGCTCCCTCCGAGCAAATGGATAGAGTGGAT
Source organism: Perca fluviatilis (assembly GCF_010015445.1). Classification (NCBI taxonomy): domain Eukaryota; kingdom Metazoa; phylum Chordata; class Actinopteri; order Perciformes; family Percidae; genus Perca; species Perca fluviatilis. Next base: position 2,488,881 of record NC_053118.1, on the reverse strand, counting down.
GAATGAATGGATGAAAGAAACATAAAGTGACAGAGAGGCTGACACAGTGATAGAGTGAGCAAACAAACAGTCAGAGACAGACTGACAAACAGGACGAGCGAAGAATTGATTTACCCTGATGGTTTGTTGGACAGGCGTCAAGACGGATGGATGGAGACAAATGGAAACGCAGACAGACGGGCCAACACTGTGTCAGCGAGACAGACGGTGACACTCTGACACGTCAGGGCAGCAAAACACTGATAACATAGACCACTACACACTCTACGCCCATTTAGGCTCTCTGACATTTTATATCAGCACTGTATGCTGCAATATCAACCGTTCCCAGCAGAAAGCCTTCATATCATATCAGGAATGACAAATATGATTCTTTTTCAAGTCTGTGCAATTCCATAAACATCTAGTAAATGCATTTTTCCAATTTGCTCGCGTTTGTTGATGAATTAACCCTCCTGTTGTCCTCGGGTCAAATTTGATATTATATCAGACATTTTGGGTTTCATTCGACCTAATTTCCCCAAAAACAACACAGATAGTTCCATTCAACGCTCTTCGCAAGTGAAATGAAGGATCAGTTCACTCACTACTTTTATTGAATTTTATAGCATTTGAAAAAAACAATTGAAATGCTTTTAAAAAAGTGCTGACTAAACTTCAACATAAGTTCCCCTGATGTTAGCTATTAGTCACAATAATTCATAATTGCAGCATTTTAACTCAAAAGTTAGATAAGTTTCTTGACTAAGTTGACTAAGTTTATTGACTGTTAGAGTCAAAAAAAGTGTAAAACAATAATAATAAATTGGTTTTACTGGTGAAAAAAAGCACAGAAAAAGTGTTAATTCGGCAGGAAGACAACACAAGGGTTAACAAAGATAACACGAGAGATTGCAAGAAAAGTTTGAGCATTTCTCATTAGACACAGAAAAGATGAAGAGTGTAGTTGCATGAAGAGAAAATCCAGGTGGAGATAATCGTGTGATTGACAGAGGGATTAAATCGGTAATCCCAAAGATATGTATTAAATGTAGCCTACCCTCATGTCTGTACTGTCACAACAAATGTATATACATTTGTTTCGGTGCTTGTGGATGCTATATATGAGGCAGGTTGTTTGTGATGAATGGGATCGGGGGGGGACTCTAGGTTTGCATAAGGGAAGGAGAGAATGGCAGAATATATGAGCGAGTGTGTTTGTGTGAAATGTGGGGAGAAAGAGTGAGACACAGAATGAGTAAGTGTGAGAAACAGAGAAAGAGAGAGAGAGACCCAGAAAGATATACAGACAGAGGGAGAGAAACCTGGCTCCATAAAGACGTGAGCAGAATGCTGGCGGATCGGAGCGAGAGGGAGGTGATCTATAGTTTAGTCAGTAGCAGCGGGTCACGACAAAGCCTTTAACAGTAATGTCCTGGGAGTGGCCTCGCACAGGGGACCCGCGCTCCATTTTACAGCCAAGCGACTGAGACTGAGACGCCGTGGCATGACAGCTGGAGCAGTAAAGCCGGCCTCTAGCACCATCCATAACATGAAGGAGGCGTAGACGCCGCTGATACCGCCACAAAACACCCGGCCCGAGGCCACACCGACAGCTGGCGAGTGGAGAGGGATGAAGAAAAAAAAATGGGGCTCGGGAAATGATAGGAAGTTGTAGCCGAGACAAAGGAGGGAGAGAAGAAGAAAAAAAAAGGAGCAAGGAGACATATTTGCAGATTCAGACAGACACAGAAAGAAAGCGGTGGGATCTGAAGATGATCCACATCAAAGGAGGGACTAAGAAAACAAACCGAGAGAAGGGGAAATGGGGAGGAGAGACGAGGTAGCCTACCGCTCAGAGGCGCAAGGTGTAGAATTTTAATGGAAGAATTCTTTCAACAGTCTCTTTTAGTGTCTCTCTTTTAATTATTACTATATTACCTGGCAAGTCAATTGACAGAAAAAGAATCTTCAATAATTTAATCGAGCAATTGTCATGTCAGTCATGTATTAAACAAAATAATAAAGCATTGTCTCTCTCGCTCTGTCTCACATGCGGCGTCATTCACTAATATGTCCGTAGAAATGTTCTTACTTTGCGCATAAAGTGCGCATGCAAAATTACAGTCACATTCAATTTTGTTCTTACCACCGTGCGTATGTAAGTGAATCAGAATCATTCTAGTCTTGCATTGCCAGATGTTTCTCCCCAGCACCGTCAGCGCTGCAGTATGGTCCGGCTACACTGCCTATATGTATTCTGGGATAGGGGGGAAATGCTCTGGCTTGTTTGTATTTCTTTAAACTAATCACAACTGTCCTGAGCGGCACTTAGCCCACATAGCGGAGATAGCGAGAGCGGAGGAACATCCGCTGCGTAAGAAATGCGTTCAATGTATATCCATTATGGAGTGTTGAGCCAAAAGCGATCTCCGTGCACACAAGTGTTTTTTTGCTCCGGTAGAAGAACTAATCTCTGTTTAAACTGTAACGGGCAAACTGCATATCTGGTCAGTGTAATGCTTATCAGTTCAATTTTCTAAGCACAAACGGACATTTGGAAAAACAGAAAAACGGGTTCAAATATACAATTTTTAGATCTTTAAACTTTTTCCAATTTTCTGTTTTTATTCAGAGGATCAGAAATTTCGAAAATTACAAAATTGCGTCTGAGCTCCAATTATTCAATACTGCGATGGTATTCTCTCCCTCGTTATGCCTAGTTATGCCCTACACACACACACACAAACACACACTTGAAGCAAGCACCTCTGACCCCAAAGTCTAGCAGTTTTTTGTTTTTTTTGGTCCATATGCAGTTAATGACCTGCATATTCCACAAAGTAGAGGGAGAGAATACCATTGCAGTATTGAATAATTGGAGCTCAGACGCAATTTTGTAATTTCTGATCCTCTGAATAAAAAACTGGATATTTTAACCCATTTTTCTGTTTTCCAAATTTCTGTTTGTGCTTAGAAAATTGAACTAATAAGCGTTACACTGACCATATCTCATCAACATTCTCGTATACTGGGCAAGAACAGGAGGCAGCATGTATACTCAGCCTGTTGCTGGTAGTTGCCATGGTAACAGTTAGGGCTGCACAATTAATCACAATTTTATTGAAATCGCAATATGGACTAGTGCAAAATCCAAATCGCAGGGGGGGCGCAATATTTGTTAAAGGCAAAATCTGTGTCAAACCATTCTGAATGAAGTATCGTGGGGCTGCAGAGACGTCCCGGACTACAGACCCTATCCTACAGACAGATAGATCAAATCTTTGTTTGGTACAGATTCTTGCAAAAATCACACTACATGACTATAGTACATTTTTATTTGGGTTTCAATGAAAATGAGAATGATGATCCAAAAAATGTATCATACCCTCCAATATCGTGAATCATATTGCAATCACAACATCAGTCAAAATAGTAACCCAATCAGGCGGTGAAACTTTGGCATCAGGGTCGGTGTTGCCAAAGGTCTCCGTTTGCGGCCGTTGAGACTACAGCACAACCCCGCAGATTCCAAACCAAAACGGGTCAGAAGTGTTTTCAAATCTCCGGTTTAGGGGCTCTGAAACGCCACAGCAGGGGGAATGTGAGGTGTAAACGTAGCAAAAGATATTTGTTTTTAAACCAAAATATAGCAATGTAAATATAGCCTAAGCCAGACTAGAATCATTCTAGAATGAAAGGTGCTGTTTGCAATGTGCAAACTGCCACACACCCATTTCTCCATATAAGGAAATACGTTTGCCTAGAGGTGTATCGTGGAGAAAGCGGTGAAGTTGTTGTAAGAGACAAGCATGGCCCCCAAATTAGAAAAGCAAAAGAAAGTCACGACTGAAGGAATTTAAACAACAGTGGACTTTTCCGAAGTGTGTCCTTGGGAGTGACGATGTTAAAAAAGAAAAGAGGCTTGGGCTGCAAAAACTGATGCAGTGATGTAGTGTCCCCTTAAATACGGACTGTGGCTCAGGTAGAAAAGAAATGGGTTGACATTAAAGTTGATGAAGAAGAAAAAATAGGCAACGGGTGGAGGACAATGACAACCTGATCTGTCAGCCCATTATAAGAGAGTCGCCGAAGTTAATAACAAACATCCTGGTGGATTATTTCTATGAAAAGAGGGTAAAAGTGAGGCCATCCAGCAAGGCCTTCCACCCAGAGGTCATTTATTTTATATATTGTATTGTACTGATATTTTTGTAATTAACGAGAACAACATATTTTTACAATGACAATAATCAATGAGAATTTAAGAGCGACAATTTCATAGTTATTTATTAGAGTTGGCCAAGGCATTAGTAAATGAATGGTTTGAAATATTGTTGTCTATTAAAGCCTTTTTTAATGAATGTGGTTTTAACATGCTATGCCTTTAGTTCAAATATTCTAAGACAGCTGCTGGGCCTTCATTATGTGTGCTTATACAGTACATGGATTTAAAGTTCAAAATTTATTCTCAGAGTACAAACTAATTCAGGTAAGAACACATTGAAGAATCCTGGATTTGGGCGTAAAACGTCCGTACGCACGGTTCAAGCACAGATTTCTGCGTACACTGTTTGTGAATGAGGCCCAATGTCTTTTTAGGTTGTGGATTGTCATTTGGACCAAACAATCTATTTGAAGAATTGATTTACAGCAAAAAGAGAAGGAAGTTACTGTGCTTCCAAAACAAAAAGTTCTAAGGATTTCAGATTTTCTAGCAACATATAGCGCATATGAAAGGCAGCAAAGGGCTGATGTGAAAATGACTTCTAACAAAGCTGTCTTCTACATAGAGACAAGACAATGTGTTAAGGAGGGGCGTGGGTGAACATAGCACCAACCTTTCTGTAAAAGAGAGCACAGGAGGGGATACAGGTAATGTGGTCTTAAATATGAAAAGAAATAACACTGACAAATACCATTGGCAGAAAATAGAGCCAATCATCTCAACCATGACAGGAGTAGAAGTAAACACAACAGGGTTGGGGACTGAAGCCCCTCAGACAATAAGCAAACACATTGCTGAAGTGTTCTTGAGCAACACACTGAGTCCCTACAAAAATCAATAGGGTATCACATTCACTGTTGTAGTATTGTGCAGTATGACACTCACTTTACTTCTAACACAAGAGCCAGAATCCCTGCAGCGATCGGAGCCGCACTGGATGTTCCTGGAAAGTGTGTTACACAGCCATCATCGATGGTGGTCACAGTGACCTGGAGAGACAACCAAACCAAATATGTTACAAGATACAGCTATGTAGATGTCATATCAGTTCATAGAGTAAAACGATTGGTGCATGTGAGCTGAAATGGATTTCTGTGGGAAGTTGTTGGAAAAAGAATGCAGCTTTACAGAAAATCCGGCCAGTGGAGTTCCCACACTGTAGCAGCCACTAGTGCTGGGATGATATGTTTGATGATTCTTTCACGATACCTGGGCGCCGGTTCAATTTGTATTGCGATTTTCATCTATTGCGATTCTAGAGGTATTGTGATTTGATAGTATTGAGAGTATTGCAATTTTCTTTTTCTTCTTTAACAAAAACAAAAGTTGAATAATACACTTCCAGGGACAATATATCATGAGACATTTCTAAAAACTAATTGTTTTCTAAGAAGAATGCACATCACATGTCTGTCAGTCTGACATTTATTACATTTGTACAGAAGTACATAGCATGGATTTTCTGTATTTGGTCTGTTTTGGTGGCGGCGGTACCTTATAAACTATAAAATATTTAGGTGAATCATTGGTAAAAATTAAAAGAAATAACAATAATATTGATTCTGGGGAAAAGAATCAATTTTAAAAATCGTCACAATTTTTTTTTTCTCCCACCCAAAGCAGCTACTGTATTAGACATTAGAAGACATCAACACAGCTTTACAGTGATGATAATAAAAAAATAAAAACGTGTGTCTAGTCTGACCACCTGCTGATGTGAGTCTGAAAAGAGCAGGCAGACAAGCAGACAAAGGTGACATCACACTGATAAAACTGGCCTGTTTCTGTTTCTGTAGCCCTGGAGTTGGCACTGCGTTTCTTCCTAGCTTTTCACTGTTACCTCCGCCATCAACACCTAGGCTTCTTCCTCTCCCTTTTCTCAGCCACTACAGCCATGCTTTACCTCCAATTAACACTTGTTTGCTTCTGTGTGTGTGTGTGTATGTGTGTGTGTGCATGCGTGCGTGTGCGCCCAGCAGTCACCTAGGTCATTTGGCAGGTCTCCAAAAATATCACACCAGTCTCTGCTCTTTAACAGGCTTCTCACAGTTCACAGGAGCCAAAGAGCAGGGCTGCTTACCCACCCACCCCCACACACACACACACACACACACACACACACACACACACACACACACACACACACACACACACACACACACACACACACACACATTAATGATAAACACTGTTGTTAGATGTGTGAGGCGGTACATGCACACTAACCAGAGGTAGTGGGCCTCCCACGCCGGCCCCTGTCAGAGTGACGGCCATCACACCGGGGCACGGCTCACCGAAGAAGGTGGGCTTCCCTGTTTGAGAGACAGCGCCGATGGCAACGGTGTATATGGAGTTCACATAACCGTCGGCACCGCAGTGGTCACGCTGCATTCCACCATTACCTGCCGCCCACACAAAGACGCTGCCCTTCCCACCTCGGCCCTGATAACACAAACAGAGGCTGAGAGTGAGAGAGCGAGTGAAAAGATGAATTGCATAAAGAATGTTTCCATCTAGTGGTCAGCAGAGCATGTCAAATATCACATATGAAAATATGCAGTACATCACACTGTGTATATTTACATAGTGCTCAATCAAAGGGAGGAAAAATAGGATTCCTTAGTATAGAAAAAAAGCCACAATTCAAAGAAAAATATATTTTTTTAAAGTCACTAATGTTGGGTAAGTTGTTAATTTTTTGACAGAGTCAGTTAGTGATGGTAAGGTTTTACCCTTGGTGAAAACGTTTGAGGATAGTTATGGTTGTACCGAGTGGATATTAGAGAATTTAGTCATTTTGAACTTAAATTTGTTTTTTAGTTGTTTAGATATGCTGAAATCTGTTTGTTTCAGCATCATATGGATCACAAAGAATGTGGGCGCACTGCTTTTTCATACTCACAACACAAGCACAGATTACACAAATCAAACCTGAAACTAAAAGTTAACTAAAACCCCAAAAAATGTCAGAGGTCCGATTTGGAATACACTTAAACATGGACGGATAATAAGACGGGCCCCTGGGCTCAGACACGTAAAAGATGACTTTTGGTGTTCAATTGATAATAACTGTCATTCAAACCGTCACTGTCACTTCATGAGGGGCGGTGGGACCATTTGAACCCTTGGCCCCTGTGTCAGTGCACAGTATGTCTGCACAGTATGTCTATTAATCCATCCATTGCTTGGAATATATTAACACAATAGGATTGTATCTCAAAACACCCAAATAAGCTCATGCTAGTGGAAAGAACACCCATCGACTGGTGGAAAGATGACTTCTTTACAGCCAAGTTTAAATAGGACCAATTTTCAATTATTTCTAAATCCCACTCTAATCCGAAACACTCATTTTGTAAACTCTTGAAAATAAATGGGTGTGCATTTAAACTCATCTACATAATCCCACCGCTGGACATTTTGTCTTTCCGATCTCAGCTGCACTGACAGTGTGGATGTCTGCATTACATCTGACAGACAGCAGTGTGAACGTGGAGATGAAAGCCGTGCCTTGCGAGTTCCTAGCCGAAGGGCTTGCGCTGTCAGGCTGTGCGGCCCGTCCATCGCGGCCCCGTCGTCCCGCGGGCCCCAACTGCAGACGTAGATGTCTATGAAGGGGATGTTGAAGGTCAGCGCTGTGGCCTCCATGGCATCAGTGACGGAGCCGTCCAACAGGCGGATACCTGAACGGATCCAAAAGGTCACACAGATCAGAGTTCGGATGGAGGCTTGTGGAAAAAAAACTAACATAAAATGTACCGGAAGAGCATTTATTTCATTCTGGTTCTGCTTCAAAACAGACACAAGGATTGTGTTTTTACATTGTAAAAGTTAATGTGATATGCCACCAACACACAGTTAACGTAGAGCTGTGACTATCTTCCTGGAAATAATGGCTTTTGATGTTTTGCTGGATTATCAGTAAATCAAAAATCCTTTTAGAAACAATATCCAATATCCACCCTCATGGATTTATAATATGTGCTTTAATTTTCCTGTGGCGTGGTGTCAGCTCATTCATTTGCCAATTATCTGAAGTGTAGATTAGTGTTTGGATGTATGTTAAAGACAGTTTCATTCATTTAATGCCTTTTTATAAATGTATGCATAACATGAATTCTAAAACAAAAAAGGAAAGTATTTACACCTATTGATGATAACATAATGATAAAATACACAAATAATATACACATATGCAGTATATATATATATATATATATATATATATATATACACACACACACATACTGTATATATACACATATATATATAAATATATATACTGTACATGTATATGATAACATAACTCTCAGTGACAAACGTAAAATAGAACATAAAAAAGGCTTATGACACATTGAAATGGCTATACTGCTTGCAATACTTGCAATATGACTGTGGCCATAGCAGCCAAGTTTGCCATGCAATGTTATATTTTAACATCACTGAATAGCTACAGTGAAAGAAAGCTGAGGTTAAGTATTTTCTTCTATTCACCTCCAGGGAGCATAGAATGTGTCACACTGATTTAGTACAGTATGCTATTAAAGTTGTGAATTGCAGCCAAAATGACCCAATATGTAGCATACACATAACACGTGGTTAGAATGATTGATTATTTCACATTATGTAACGTTTTGTCAGTCCACTACTGAAAAATTGCACACAGGCTCGAGCCAAAAGTGTGAGACATGTGCTTCAACAGAGTGATTGGCCGCTTGCTGTAAACACAACATTGAAGTATTACACCTTTTCATTTGAACTTATTAGCAAACAGTTGCATATACACATGCAGCAGATTCATGGCAACATTAGCATTCATTTTTAGAGGTGTTTCTGATGAATGTACTGTACCTAATCAGAAACATTCTGGGCCAGATGTACAGACATTTGCGAATGTAGCGTTCTCAGCGCCATGGCCAACCCGCAGAAAGCGCACGCTGTGATACTTCAGCTTACCCTAACGTTGTATTTACCAAACCTGCAGTTCGTCGGGTAATCAGCGCCTTTCTCCGCCCACTATACTGTAAATTGCGCTGTAGCAAAGCGTTAGGTACTGGTGCTATGATAGAGTGCAGACTGCGATATTCCCACTGCTGATGCTAGGACTGTTTGAAATGATCCCGATGCACAATTGAATGCATATGCATGACACGGAAAAGCACACTTTGCCATTTTCAGTTCCTGGGACAGGCAGTTTTTACCTCAGTGCAGCCTGTTTGTACATACCTCGCCATGCTTTTACGCACACGTTGCGAAACAAATACGCCTGAAGTGGCCGCAATCTACATCTGGCCCCCAGTCCCCTTTTAGCTCTGTTTTGGTCTTTACCAACTCCCCTCCCCTTAGCATTATCAAAGATATTCCTCCTATGGACTTCAGATGATAATTTACTTAGAATTAATAAAAATAATAATACTAAATAACATAATAAAATATTACTTTTGCTTTCTTGAATACAATACATTTCCATGTCGTCATATCATTTCAGACATTTATATGCAGTCCAAATTTCCTTTTTCTAAAGAAAATACACTGACGGGGATTTCACATGAAATGTAGTTGTGAGTTTTCACTGAATAGTATTCTCAGATGAGTTTGAAAGGTGATTGTATTGTAAAATCAAATCAAATGTTTCTTCTTATTGTCTTAATATATTCTGCTCTCCATGTATCAAAATGTTTTTCAAATGATAAACATACATCCATTCCAGCCTTGTTTATCATGCATAACCTGTCTTCTCTCTGTTGCTTCATCACATTCATGTAGTGTACAGTATACTTTTAAAACAACATCAAATCTAACCGGAGCACAAACATTCACTGAGACAGACAGAAGAGGTAAAGCTCACTCGATCCTCATTGTGAAACAGCAAGCACGAGTCTCCACAGCACACAGTAGTTCCACATGCATCTTTCATTTGGGTCTCGCACCTTCATCTCCTGTGTGCCAGACTCTGTTTATGAGTCGGGATCAAATAGACTCAGCAAGGTGAAATTAAGACTAACTTTGGAAAGAGATTCCTGGTCTTGCCTTTCCCCTCTTTTTGTCAATTCTGCAAGAGGCTCTCATCAGCCGCTGACGAATGAGGAAGGCTCAAGAGTTAAAGATCACAGAGCAGAGTTCAAATGTCAGAGTTCAACCGAGGGATTCCTCTATTCATGCTCCATATTTGGTGCTGATAACACCACTGGCTGATCGTTCATACAGCTGTGTTCAGATCTGAGTGCTGTGGGACATTTCTTTTACTCAAACATATCATGTACTCCTCATTAACTTGTGGTTTATAGAACTCTTATAGTATCCTATAAAAAAAACTTTGATTTCACATCAGAAAATGGGCTATCTCGTGTATTCGGTTCATTCATCCCTCACCCATGTTACAACCAACACTAAAAAACCCATTACTGAAGCTCCCTCTAAAAAATGAGCTGTTAAATAGGGTCAGCACGGCTCAATAGCAGCCAGTCACCGTGTAGTCTGTTGCTGTCACACAAACATATACAAATACATTCACATGAAATAAATGACATGCTCTCAGTCTTTTGCTTTATCAAGAAATATTCAGGATCACTTCAATTCTCTAAAGCTTCATCTTAAAGGCTTTCAAACAGACATTTGCTCCACAGTTGATGAGGCTACTTTCAGCTGTAATTTGGCACCACAGACAAAATGTTTCTGCCGTCACAGACAAAATGTTTCTGCCGTTAATACTTATGCTTACAACCAACAAGCATGAAACATGTTAATTTTCATCCAAGCCAAATATGGCACTAGCACTTTAATTTGCAAGGTCATACGAAGTTGTAAAAGGCTTCTTTTTTCTTCTTCTTTTAAAAAAAATTATGTAACACAAAACAAAACAAAATGTTTGGACAGTCATCCTTTCATAATGTGGGCGAAAAATGTGTCTGAATCGTAAATTTTTGAATAAATGAAATGCATGTTGTTTAACTGTTTTCTGAGGAAAAGCAATATAAGGTTCAAGGTTCAATATGGGTTCAAGGCATGCTGTCAAAAATCTTATTTTATCAACTTCAGGTAATTAAAGGTGAAAAATTGATTAGTTAGTCATCTGCCTCTTTATTTAATATTTTGATTACATCAATTCAGAAAGCTACACTGTCCCTCACAAACAAATCCACCTTCTTATTATTAATAATAATATTAAATAATGCTTGTGTTAAGCATGTGTTGTCTAGATTGTAGTTGCTTCATAGTATTCTCCAAATGCAAAGTGATTTTTCTATGCATTTTATTTTTGCATTATCACACAATAGTGACTACTTTAAAAGAAATTAGTGGCCCTCGACAAGCGTTTTTGAAAATGCCATGTCTTGGCCACTGCAGCACACCCACAATGCACTGCCTCCCACTGTCTTGATAAGCCTGTATTGTTTTCCTCACCTCCGATCCTGGCATTGAAGGCGATGCCCACACCGCAGTAGGAGTTGTTGGCCTCCATGGCAACTTCCCCTGCACATCGGGTACCGTGACTGAAACAGAGGGGGAATAAGATGACAGCCACTTACTGAGACTCAATACGCAGAGATGTGAGATGTCTTTGTTTTGGATGTGCTGACCTGAGCACACCCCCAAATTAAGCCTGGACAGACAATTGCATACAGTACATTTTGATTTTAAGACTGGTACAGACAAACACCAAGATACTGGAAACTGCAGCTCAAACCAAGGGAAACATTCTGCAGCTGATTCCCTGTTCATACACAGCACTGAAATTATTGAATTTTTGCATGACATACTTTTGTAATATTACATTGTGAGAGTACAAATCCTTCAGTGGGCAAATTTACCGTTCGTAAACAGACAGTTCACCCCCAAACCCAGAATATATTTTTTCCTCTTATCTGTAGTGCCATTTATCAATCTAGATTGTTTTGTTGTGAGTTGCCCAGTGTTGGAGATATCGGCCGTAGAGGTGTCTGACTTCTCTCCAATGTAATGGACTAGATGGCTTGGGTGCTCAAAGTGCCCAAAAAATACATTTGAAAAACTCAACAGCAACTAGTCTTTTCAGAAATCATGACCCGGTTACTGAAGATGATCCATCCATTTTAACGGGAGGGAAAACTGTTTGACCGGGGAACAGACTTCGACACAACACCTGTTCTGTAAAACCAAGGCCAAACTGGACCAAACATGAACTAGTTCAAAATGCAAAGTTATGAACCATAAACGTGAACTTTTTATCTGTGTTGCTGGAATGTAAACTACCCCATATCCAATAAAAAGAACCGCTAACATTAGCCTAAACTCTAGTCAGAAATAGTTGACCAGCTTCCACACCGAGGAAAAACTAAACAGTGGATATGACATCATTAATGGGGCTTTTAACAAAAATGTAACCTGTAACCCCACAAAATGCTACAAAATGTTAGCTAATGGAATGCTTCGTGGCCTAACACTGGGTTCGGTTACTGCTGTAAGTTAGTTAGCCTGGACATGAAAATGTTTGCATCTTACTTTAGAGCAGATAAATACACTGTTTAATCCATTCTTACACTTTCTCTTTTGGGTTTTAGACAGGCTAATTAAAGGTGCTCTAAGCGATGTCACACATGTTTTGTCACATACATCAAACATCTCCTCACTATCCGCGAGCTGCCTGTCCCCTGAACACACTGTAAAAAAAACTGCGCCAACCTGCACCACGAAACATAAACAGTATTCTAGCCAATAACAGACAAGAAGGATTTGGGGGGGGGGGTTGGGGGGTTAGTGCGCGGAAGGGAGGGGGGAGGGGACGGGATGAGGAGGAGGGAGGGGCGAGATAGCCTCCGTTTTGTCGGACAATACTTCGACCGTCAACAAGAAGTACCTTTAAATCGGTCTGTTCATTGACTCTCCCAAGAAAGAAAGGTAGGACAACAGTCATTACCTATTCTCCTCATCTCTGACGGGCATGGGATCATGAGACAGGCCGTGTGAAGAACGCAGGTCAAAACTGGCGAGAGCCTCCTGCAATCCAGACAGAAAACAAATGGAACATAGTGTAACACAATGGAATGGTTGACGCACAAAATCACAGTGACATGACAGGAAATGAAGGAATCCCATGAAAAGCTTGTGATACTGGCACTTGAATTAGTCTGACAACATTTTTCTCCTGACTGACGGCAATCACTGTCACTGAGGAGATGCCCGTGACTGTCTGTGTGGTTTATGTGTGCCTCATAAAAAGTGAACATGTTTGAATGACTTGTTTGCCAGTGTATATAGGCATAACGGGAGGAGGATGTCTTGGCAGCAAACCGTACAAGAGCAATTATTATCTCTCTCCAGCCAGGCTTATCCATGCCAGACAATCTGCTCTGACAAAGCACAAGTTGGCCTGTGTGCTTCAAACTGCCTATAGGATTATAAATGACAAGGCAGGAGCAAACAACACTGCCACTCCACATATGCTTTATGGCTAGCCAATGTAACACCAGCCTGACAGGATAAAACAGCTTTATCACTATACAAACATTTTATTGTCTCAGGTTTTAAGTAATATAGAAGTTGGGCAGTTTAAAAGAAAGACAATACACAGATTTCAGTCTAATGAAAATCCAAGCATGTTTGTGTAACCAAACAGGACTGATGGGAAAGTATGACCTCATAAAAATAGAACTGAATTAGAAATGAGATTACATACCGATCCCTGAGATCTACAGTACTGTAGATCTCAGGGATTGGTATGCAATGTACATGAGATCACTAGAATGGTAGTCTAGATACATAATGTTCCACTTCCGGGATTGCTGCGGTGCCACCGGAAATTCAGCCAGATGTCCCTCATTTAGGCCGGAGGTCCCTCACCTTCCTCTTCCTTTGTGTTGGCGTTCTAACCTCCGGTGGATTTGTGAGGACTATGGTTAACTGCTCCTCAGATCTCTGCAGGGTAAATCCAGACAGCTAGCTAGACTATCTGTCCAATCGGAGTTTTCTGTTGCACGACTAAAACTACTTTTGAACGTACACATGTTCCACCAAAACAAGTTCCTTCCTGAGGCTTTTTTGCAGAGGCACAGTTGCGCCTAGCGCCGCCCATGACGATTGTGATTGGTTTAAAGACATGCCAATAAACCACAGCATGTGTTTCTGCCATCCCAGAATGCTGTGTGGACTAGCCAAACCCTCCTTCGCAGCGCTGTGGAGGTAGGTCTGGCAATGCGAGACTACTAGAATGGTAATATTTTACTGCCCAGCTTAAATAACATTTAGCGGTGATCGGTTATTGTTCAAACATCTCATTTTGAGTTTACTTACAAAGTTTTTCTTCAGGTCCTTGTTTGTGTGATCTACACCTGAAAATGACAACAAAAAACAAAGACAACATTTTTTTTTTATAAATTTGTCAAAACTCAAACTATGATCTGAACACTGAGACATTTGATGCTCTGGACAAAGAAGTTTAAAAAAATCAACTCCACAGTTTTAATGTTTTGGTGCCTAAGTGCATTCATTTCATTTCATTATTTTCTGTGGAGCCATGAAAGAGCCGTTTCAAGTCATTTGAACTTGCAGTGTGGTAGACAGCTTATTAAAACTGTGAAAATCTGAGTACCCTACTAATTGGTGTAATTAATTTGCCAAAATGTAACGGTGAAGTCTATTTTTCAAAGCAAATTTTGTCAAGATCCAGGCTTTGCTGTGTGAGGTACTGCACCTGACTGATGGATGAGTGACTGAACAAACTGGAATAGAATAATCTCTCGTCCCTCAAATTTCAACTGCATTCATTTTACCATCCGTTTGATTTCTTAGTATTTCCTTCACTGCACACTTTTTCCTGCATATTTTATCATTCTCTTTTTCCACATCAGTTGCCTTTCTTTCACTTGCCCCCTCACCGTCCTCCCCCTCTCTCCTCACCCCAACCACCACCTCCTCCTCCTCCCCCATCTCTGCTGCATCAGGGCTCCTGTGGTCTCAGCGAAAGACAAACGAATGAGGGCCCCAGGAGGGCCGTGCCTGCTCTGCCAGACATCACTCACACTCTCTCTCTCTCAATCAGACACACACACACACACACACACACACACACGGGACCTGGCAGCCTTTGTCCCATGCAGGCCGTGCCTCCGGGTTGTCATGGTAACCTACAGCCAGTTTTGCCGTTGAGGCCTGATTGTGTTGAGCTCAGGCAGGATGGAGCTCTGGGTGGGTGAAGCCTCATTGGAGCCTGCCATGCCATGCCATGCTGTGCTGGGCCATGCCATGCCAGGTCAACTTGCTATGTCCTCTATAAAACCCACTGATGCTTTATTCTCTCCTCATCCACCACTTTGGATCTTCTTCAGACACACATCCTCCTTTGCTGGTTGGTTGGTTGTTTTTCTCTCTGTATTTTAACCCTAGTTGGAGTTACTAATGCTGGGAATCAAACTCTAGGGCTACGGTCAGACTGAAGGCCAAAGTGACCATAATCTGATTTTTTCATGACAGTGTGAACAGCCCAGGTCACATCGCATCCGATCTTTTCCAGTTCTGATTTGGGCCACTTTCATATGTATCGGATTATTTTTAAATGCGACCTCAGTCTGGACAGTGAGATGGGAATTCATGCGACTCTGACGTCACTCTAGAGCTACCATGGTTTCCCATAGACTTTACATGGTGAAAGATACGTCAAAAATACAAAAATTCTGAATAACCAAACACAAACACCTCCTCCTATCATGGAGACTCTTTACTGTAGGCCGTGTCAAAAGTAGTAGCACCAAGTAGTAGGCACACTGTCAAAATTTCTTGCGGAATTTTCTAGTTTCTTTTGAGATACTACTAACTTACCAGTCCAAACATTTAAATTGTCCTTATTTAATTCATTATGTTTTTAAAGTTGTAACATGCACTAATAGCCGAATCCAGAGTTATTTAACTAGGCATAATAAACACGTAGCAGACCCTGCGCCCGGCTGAGCCGCCCTGCAGCCCATATGAAAGTTCTCCTGAGTTCCTGTAGCTGTCATAATGGATATAATGGCTGTAATTCATATGCTGTAAAGCCTGTAACGTTATTAATGTCTCTGTTCCCAAACTGCCAGCTATCAGTTCGTAGCTAGTGGTAGCTGGTAGCACAACATAATAATTACATCTCCTTGGTTCTCTTAATACATTCAGGAGTTTATTTTAATAAGCATTTAAACAGGGTGCGGCATGTGACGTTTTATTACTCTTTTGCGCATGCGTGTCACTTTCAGGCCATGCTCAGTTCATACGTCTGATGCGGGCCACATTTAAAGCAACACTATGTAACTTTTAGCACGAGCTGTAGTTCCAATGAGACAACCAGTAGGGGGACTGAAGTGGAAAAAGTTACATAGTGTTGCTTTCAAAAAATCTGGCAATAAATGGGAATTTTGAACGTACACACGTTTTCAACTGCAATTTTATGTTTCTATCATCTATGGTTGATTTTTATATATATATATATATATATATATATATATATATATATATATATATATATATATATATATATATATATATTCTCAAGGGACCAAAAGAAAGGGCTCTCTGGACAACTTTTAGTCCTTGCCTGAGCCAAGTTGGATTTCCACTATGAACACAAGGCCAAGCGAGCATGCTGGGCCGGTTTTTTGGTCTTTTGATCTAAAGAGGTGTACTGAGTGATACTGCACTATGGGGCAATATGATGTCTTCATATTGAATTCAAGTGATTCATTAAAGAGTTATGAAATGTCAGATATATTTTCCAAATAATCTTTAAAAGTACAAACAAAATGCCATTGGAGATGATTGATTGAATTTGAATGGTTAGATACAACTGAGGATAAGTGGGAAAATTATTTTGTCATGTTGGTGAACCAACCCTTTAATGTTCCCCTGTACATATCGCAGCGAACACAAATGTAACCAAGTCTAATCACCAATTAGGGAGAACCTCTCAGGCTGAGAATGAACTGAAAATAAGATTAAAACTCCTTTGGAATTAACTTCTTTTCCAGTTCAGGTGAGCGTCTCCTCAGTACATAAATGCAACTCTACAAACATTGGATGTCTGCCGTTACGTGAAAAGAATTGCTTGTCTGCAGGAGGCAAAGGAGGCTGCTTTATTAAGAGTTAATCTTTGTTTCAACTCAATTATAAGAAAGACGCCTTAGTGTGCATTCACACATGTTCTTGCAGGGCTTGGCAATATATCAATATAATATCGATATCATGATATGAGACTAGATATCGTCTTAGATTTTGGATATCGTAATATCGTGATATGACATAAGTGTTGTCTTTTTCAGATTTTAAAGGGTGCATCACAGTAAAGCATTACTGGTGAACTTACCAGACTGTTCTAGCTGTTCTATTATTTGTCTTTTCCCCACTTAGACATTATGTCCACATTACTGATGATTATTTATCTAAAATCTAAGTGTGAAGATATTTTGTTAGAGCACCAATTGTCAACCCTAGAATATCGCCGCAATATCGATATCGAGGTATCTGGTCAAGAATATCGTGATATCTGATTTTCTCCATATCGCCCAGCCCTATGTTCTTGTGCCTCCATGTGTGTGTGTGTTTCAGAACACAAAGACGACCACACGGAGTCGCCTCAGCGTTTAAAACGTGACACCATCCCTTCTGCAAGTTTGTGATGGAGACATCTTTGTGAATTTACATCAAGCGGCTCAGGAGGGAACAACCAAACCCACTTTAGACTGAGAGTGTGTCACTCTGTTACTCAGTGTGTGACACTAGTAACGATGATAACATGTGGTGTGTTGATAATCACATCAATGGGATAACAGGCAAGCCAGTTTATTTTTTTAAAGCACATTTTATATGCAGTGGCAGTGTCTTACAAAAAAAGGATTAAAAAACATTGGGCCTCATTCACCAATATCTTCCTAAGTTTTCTCTTAAATATGTTCTTAAGAAGGTTCCTAAGAAAAGTCTACGTCGGATTCATGACGTGTTCTTAAACAGCAGAATTGTTCACACCTGTGTTCTTAGGATTGATGAATCCCACGTCTTCTTAACTGAAAGCGCGTGCCAGTTGTTCCTAATTAGCATAAGAAAACGCCCCGCAAATTCCCATATAAGGACATGACACTTCCTGTGCACCTCCTGGGAGAGATTGTCGGAGCCGCGGTGGAGGAAGTACTGAATCTCAGTACTTAAATAAAAGTACAAATAACCAGAGACATATTTACTTTAGTAAAAGTAGAAGGTGTCCACTACCACAAACAAGGCCTGGCTTTTAAAAAAAGTTCCTATCCTAACCAGCATAAAACGGAAATGTGTTGTTAGAATTGGAATGCGGTTGGTTTTATTCATGGATGTATTTTAAGACAGTTTTATTTTCTTTAACTATGCAAGTAAGCAAATAAAGTGTGTGAAGCAGCGCAAATGGGGAGATGTGAAGAGGTCCAGCCAAATAAATAAGATATGAACGCGTCTTACGCAGCCTGGCGGAGGAGTAAACGACGCTGTGGAGAGAAATAGATAGCAACTATGATTTAAAAACTGGAATAATAAAAAACAAACCTTTTCATTTTCACTTTTACCGGAGGGTGGGGACAAAATGTATCAAAGCTACTTCCATTATACATTATTCATTTCATTATATACCTAAAATAGAAGTATTTTAGGTGTTATATTAGTAAAGCGCTGTGATGTGAACAGTCTGTAGTGCGATAGAACGATAAAATCCGAGTGGCAGTTGCTGGTTGTATTTAGCCGCTGCAGAGCTCCGGCACGCTGGCTACCAGCGGCAGTTGTTTAGCCGCCAACAGGTGACTGTGAGCCGGGTACAGGCACCGCCAGATGACGGCCCTTTCAGGGGCCGTGGTAGTGGAGTTTAGCCAGAAAAGGTGAGCGTCATGCGTTGCTGACAGTTAAGTTTAGGCACCAAAATGACTAGTTAAGTTTAGGAAAAAGATTGTGGTTAAAACACTCCAGAGGAATGATCGAGCGTTTCCTGGGTGAAAATATTTTCTTTTCCCTGCAAAGTTAACTCTCCGGCTTGAAAGCGCTGTGTTTTATGTTGACACAACCACATTGTGCTATTTCATTCTGAGATTTTTTTCTATTGTATATTAAAGTGCATAAGTAAGTTTTTTTTTTTAACCAATGCAGAAACCTTAGAATGGGTCTAATTTGTTCATATGTCTTTGTTTTGGCTAGAAGTCCGGCAGCTGCATTTTGAATGAATGAATGAATACCTGAAAAGAGTGTTACAATAGTCTGACCTGCTTGAGATTAGGGCTGCACCTAACAATTATTTTCTTGATTAAACGATCAGTTGTTTGGTCCATAAAATGTCAGAAAAGGAAAAAAAATGTCGATCAGCGTTTCCCAAAGCCCAAGGTGACGTCCTCAACTGTCTTGTTTTGTCCACAACAATTCAGTTTACTGTCACAGAGGAGAGAAGACACTAGAAAATACTCACATTTAAGAAGCTGGAATCAGAGAATTTCATTTTCATAAAAAATTACTCAAACTGATGAATCAATTATCAAAAAAGTTGGTGATTAATTTAATAGTTGACAACTAATCGCTTAATCTTTGCAGCTCTACTTGAGATAAATGTACCGATTAACTTTTCAATATCTTGTTTGGACGTGAGTACCTCATGATGATAGCTGATGATATATTACATATTTTACAGTATTTAAATTGATAAAGTAGTTGGTACAGTAGATAATTTTCCTAATTATTTCTCCTATGAATGGTACATTTGATATGTGTACGTAGTTGTTATATGACATCTCTGCCTAACTACACTATGGAAGATCTCAATGGCTTGGCACGTACATCTGTTTGTGCGCGCTTCTCTGCAGTGGACAGATATGTATTTGGATCGGGACTGACACGTGCACAGCATGAGCACGTCTGCTCAGAGGTGGTGTGTCACAAGGGGTCAATTTGAGCATCAAAACACTGCACCTTCAAGTATTTACAAGGGTGATCTGAGTGGAAAAAATGAATTCAGTCAGGTGCATTCACTCAGGTAGCGCCATACTGCCAAATATACAGCCATAAACACACTCCAACACAGTCCAAGGTCTTCTGAGTGTGAAAGTAGAAAGCCACGTCCCACAGTTAGATGAAACACTGTAGGTGGTGAAGCCAATGCAAAAGCTTCCATGAATACAAATGCTTTGAACCTGGCTGACCCAGTCTAGATTGTGATTGTGCAGGTGTGTGTGTGTGTGTGTGAGTGTGCGTGTTTGCTGCTCTGCATGTGTGTCAGCATTCAGCAGCAGCAGCTGCACTCTATCTCTTTGCTCCCACAGCATTCACGCCGGTCTTCGGGGTCAAACACACACACAAATCAGCCACAGAGATGTGTCGGAGGCCATTTTGAGCCGACGGTGAGTCGTGCCTGAGCTGCCGCTGAGACAATGAGCCGACATCACTTCAGAGGAGGCCCCCGCCACACCTGGGGGCCCCCGGCTGGCTCTCGCCGCTTAGCTCTTCTCAGTAGGAGTTACTGTACAAAACAATTGAGAAAAAAAATCGACAGGCTGCTACTGAAAAGTGGAGTAGGAGACACATGAGGGAGGAGGTAAGCCATAAAAAACTGATAGCAATATTTCTGTAATGAAGCTGCACATGGCTGATCATTTGTGTTTGCAAGTGTGAAAAAGAAAAGGAAATGTGTGTGTGTGTGTGTGTGTGTGTGTGTGTGTGTGTGTGTGTGTGTGTGTGTGTGTGTGTGTGTGTGTGTGTGTGTGTGTGTGTGTGAGAGAGCTGCAGAGAGACAGGGGTGTGTATCACCACCCGCAGAGGGTGAGACTTCCTGGCCCTACACCTCCGTCTCATTAATCAGCTCGGTATTTAAGAAGGGCTGGAGTGAACACTTGCCTGTAATTAGCTGGCTTTGTCAAGGATGTGTGTGTACTTGTGTTTGTGTGGGTTTGAAAAGTGAACGGCAAAGAGAGAGAGATCTTGGGGAGAAGACAGTTTGATGAGGGATACGGGGCGGAAGGTTTGATGCAAGGATGTAGAAAGAGCGTGGGTGATGGAAAGCCTGGCACAGGGAGGAAAGAAGACGAGGACAGGAGTGAGAAGACAGAGTAGACAAGTTGGAGAAAGAAGAGAGATGGAGAAAATGACTGTTTAGAGCAGTGGGGGAGGTGAGAACTAAATAAATGAGAGAAGGCGTATAAGAGAAGACTGAAGGGAAATGACGGCGAGGAAAAGATGCAGGGAGAGAGCGGGACAGAGCAGAGGGTATGTGAGGATGGAGAAGAGGTTGACTTCTAAAGTGGGGCATTAGTATTCAAGCGGCACGCATTCACCGCCCCCTCACCACACCCCGCTGCCCTGTCTGCCCAGCAGCCGGCTCTCCTCCTGCGGTGGACCCAGACACGAAGCTGGAGGTGGCAGAGGAAGTGTGTGTGCATTGGGACTTAAGTTCATTGAAACGCTTCCTGCAATGGCGATCTCCACTTTAGAGAAATCTTTGTTTTACACGGCGTGTGGGTTTCAGTGTGCTTTCAGCTGCTACATTACTGTTATTACTACTGAAATTCATAATAAACTTTTTTTACCTGCAAGTTAAACATTTTCTGTCAGTCAGTGAGGACAACTTAAACATTTCTTGGTACTCAACCCAAAAAAGTGACAGGTTGACTCCAAGCGCCAATTGTCCTGAATTAGTACAGATTAACGCATTTCATGACGTATGCAAAGAGCTTTAGGGCCCTATTTTAACGATCTAAGAGCATGGCGTGAAGCGCCTGGCGCAGGTGTGTTCAGGGCGTGTCCAAATCCACTTCTGCTAGTTTGCCGGCGAAAAAAAGGGTCTGTGCACCGGGCGCCTGGTTGAAAAGGGTTGTACTTAGTGTCTTCATTAATTCATAGGTGTGTTCTGGGTGTAACATGCAATCAACCAATCAGAGATCATCTCCCATTCCCTTTAAAAGCCAGGCGCGTTTGGACCTTGGCGCATTGCTATTATGATGGAGGATTTGCACCGTAATATTTTTATTTGTAATCTTCTGCATGTGTGTGTGCTGCGTCCCTGTGTGTGTAACAAGCATAGTGTGCACGTGCTGTGCACGAGCCTAGGAGCATTTTACCAATTTGCTGTTAAAATAACAATGAAATGCTGCGTTATTGACTTTAGACCAGGTTTTTGTTGGTCAATGGCCCGATCACTTCCCGCTGTCTCAAGATAGCAATACTCCCAGAATGCACCTGAACACACCTAGAGCTGGGCAATATATCAATATCGTGATATGAGACTAGATATTGTCTTAGATTTTGGATATCATAATATAAGTATTGTCTTTTCCTGGTTTGAAAGGCTGCATTACACTAAAGTGATGTCATTTTCTGAACTTACAGACTGTTGTAACTGTTCTATTATCCACGTTACTGATGATTATTTATCAAAAATCTCATTGTGTAAATATTTTGTGAAGGCACCAATAGTCAACACTACAATATTGTTGCAGTATCGATATCGAAAGATTTGGTCAAAAATATCGTGATATTTGAATGTATCCATTTCGCCCAGCCCTAAACACACCTCCCTGTAAGACCAGCACGCCCATGGGCCACAGATTGGCGCAGGTGCATTTACTATTTAAACAACGCAGGCGCTGGACGGGAAACTGACAACTGCCTAACTCTTTAACTAGCAAAGACACTTGTGTCGGGTTTTGCGCTGCGCTGTGCCGGGTGCGAGATATGGCCCTCAGTATTACTCTTTTCAAAAGTAAAAACAAAACACACTAGATGTGGCTGTGTCAAATCCTGGCTCCGTCATCCGTCTTTAAACACTATGGGCCCTATCTTGCACTCAGCGCAATTGCCTTTGTACACGACGCATGTATCATTCCTATTTTGCACCCGACGCACAGCGGACTTTTCCCTCCACAGACGCACGTCGGTAAATTAGGGAAGGTATTTGCGTTCGCGGAGGCGGTTCAGGCGCAAACGTTCCCTGGTGCTATTTTGCAGTTTCAGAAAACAATTCCGCCACAGACCAGGAAAAACCTGGTCTAAAGACAGTAGCGCGTTATTCAGATGCTATTTTAGGGGCGCATGCTTGGCCATAATGTAGCGTGCGCACAACGCACATACACTTTGCAGGCACTTTACAGTACAGTCCTCAAAAAGTTGCAGCATGCTTGTTGTGTTTTACACATTTCCATGAATCATGGATGTGTTGATGACATAAATGAGGAAATATTAGAGGACTTAAGGAGACGTGATGTTGAACTACGGTGGGATTGGACACTCCGGCGGGATCTGGTCCGGGAGTAATGCGCAATGCACTCCTGGTGGAGCGGGTGGACGGAGATGGAGTGGGGGGAGGAGGAAGGGGTACAACAGGAGCAGGTGGTGCGTTTGGAGGCCCACGCTCCATGGCTGCAGCAATCCTCTCCAGACTTGAGGAGATGCGCCCGAGAGGCCGCAGCAACCTCGCCACCCGGTCAAGACGGGCATTTATTACTTTGCTGTATCCCGGACAGCTCCCGCTGGCGTGCGCCAGGCAAATCCGCCGTCATAATAGCCATCCGCCATGGAACAAGCGCCCTGCTCTTAAAGGGAATGTGAGATGATGCTCTGATTGGTTTATTGCACGTTACGCCCAAAACACACCTAGCTACTTCAGACCAACCCATTTTAGATTTGCGTCGGGCGCAAGAGTCATTTATCTCGCCGGTAAAATAGCAACAGCGGCCGAGATCCGCCCACAAAGCTACTTGCGTTTCACGTTAGATTATTTTTTGGGCATTTATTTAGGACTTTATTTGATAGGATAGCTAAAGTCTTGAAAGTGAAGAGAGAGGTGGAATGACATACAGCAAAGGGCCGCAGGTCAGAATCAAACCCGCGGCCAGTGCTTCGAGGACGGCGCCTCTGTACATGGGCGCAGGTCAACCAGGTGAGCTACCCAGGCGCCCCAGAAATGTCAAATTCACTTGTGAATGTATATTGGCCATTGACTTCAAATGTATATCTAATGATGCATTCCATTTGTTAGGGACTTTGTCTCAACACCTAAATCTTGTTTCTTGGGTGTTTCATGTGCAGCAATACTGCCTCCACCCCAGTACATTTAAGATTTGTGGCATTTGAAGAAAATAAGAAAAACACTTTTTTTTTTTTACAAAATTCAACATCAATTTGTGTTACTAAAAACAATGTCCCTGTTTCTCTGGATAACTCACAGACCTCATCAGAAATACTTTCTTTGTTTTGTTTTGACTTCCTGTGAAAACTATTATCCTCTCTCCTGCTTCTGCTTGTAACCATTCATTCATTGTGATGCTGAAAATCTTGAAAAATCAAAGTACAGGCAACAATACTGAATGTCAGTCCCAGAACGTAAGGCCAACACTCCGGTGATATATATATATTCAGCATGTCTAATAAGTTGTTACTTTTTCATAAAATGAAGTAACCTTGGGGGAAAAAGGAGGCGATTTTCTCTCAGTAGTTGACATATCCACTAGTAATCCCATCTGTCTCCATCAGCATCACTCAACACACACACATCATAGTCGCAGAACCCAGGGTACGGTTCTCTATCTATTACATTCATAGCTCCCCGCTGCAGTGTCTGTGTTTATGACTTCCCTTTCTTCCAACTAAACTACTTCCCAACTGCTCCTCTGGTCTCCTCCACTGCTTTGCTCTCATTTGACTAATTATATTCACGGAGAAAGGTGTTGACAAATTCATTTTGAAATCCATTAGTCCCGTGGCGTTGTTTAAACAATGTGCAAGTTAATGTCCATTGCTTTAATACCCCTGATTCACATTCTAATAGCCGTCTGATAAATCAGGTTATCTGCGACACCTTGTACATACCGTGAAGAGCGGAAATTAGGGAATTATTAACTATCGGTGGTGTTCTGTCGTATCTGGGTGTGTTAGGGAGAAGGGGAGAGGAGATGACAGAGCGGAGGAGAGAGAGAGAGAGAGAGAGAGGCAGAGAGAAAAGTAGAGACAATAATGGAGAGAGAGCAGAGAAATTATAGGGCTAGGTGAGGTTAAAAAGAGACCAGAGGGAAAAACAAGAGCAAGAAAGAGATAATAAGGAGCATGAAGAGCAGCAGGACTAAGTGACAGTAAATCTAGATGATACTAAGGCAAACATTAAAGAAGAGGGACTGAGGGCAGAATATGGAAGAACATACAGCGGGAACACCAGTAGTGAACATTTAAGATTCTACTTTAACCCCTTGGCTACATTATCCCCCACTTTTTTTTAAAACTTTTTTTATTATAAATATCACACAACCTTTGGAAATGCCGCACAAAGTGGATGCGAAAATATGAATCATGAAGGTGAGTTTCCATCAGCTGGTCAGAAGCAAATGAATGGATTTACAAACATCCACAGGGAAAAATAGAAAGGCTTCCAACATTTGTGTTACACACGTTTCATGTTATTACATTTACATTTTAAATAAATGTGTTTTATTTTAAATATATACCTGGGTAGCGTCAGTGTGGTGTTGAATGGAATTACAGCAGACCTAAAAAGACAAATCTATCTAGAGAAACTAATAAATATATCTACAGTATCCATCTATCCATCTATCTATCTTCTACGATAGCTACTCAGCCCTAATCTTACTCATGGGCTATTATGTTTTTTTTGTTTTTGTTTTTTGAGATATGGTCAATTTTCACAGTTTTATAAAAATAAAAATAAATAATAATAAATAAAAATCATTGTAACCAGGCAATCAGACAGCAATCAGCACTGTGTTAAAAAATGCAAGTGGGGGTGTGTTGTTTCAGGTACCGGTGAGAAACACTACCAAGCGATTTACAAATATTTAACACTATGAGACTGGATTTTACAACTCTGGAAAGTTATTCCAGTGACAATTGCTTCTCTTTAAATGTGATGATAGCGATGTAACCAGCAGAATTAGCCTGCTCCATTTACAGAGTGATCTACCAGGAATGTGTGCTTGCATGCATTTGATTGGCCAACCCACTGCGTTGCCGAATGACATCACCTGCTGTAGCATTCTTGGATTGTTTTTAAAGAGGCTTCTGTGTTGGCATCCCTACAGCGTAAACAGAATTATGTCATTGAAATGAATGAGGAAGATGCATATTTTCCACACAGATAATGTTTTTCCTTTCTCTTTTTCCCCCCTTTTTTTTTTTTTTCCTCTCCCCCCCCCCCCCCCCCCCCCCCCCCCCCTTTACGTAGTGATCAGTTTTCAGCCATCGCCTAGCCAGGCTGCAGTGGCACACAAAACACAAGTGTAAAAAAAAAAAAAAAAAAAAAAAAAAAAAAGTGTGTGTGTGTGTGTGTGTGTGTGTGTGTGTGTGTGTGTGTGTGTGGTTTGAGTGCCATCATGGCACAGGGCTCTTAATTAAAAGGAGTGTGTGTTCTTCTGGGGGCGGAGCAGCTGGCAGGAGGCCCTGGGGCCAGAGAACATCTGCAGGAGGCCGCAACGCCTGCACACACACACACACACACACACACACACACACACACACACATACATATGAACACACAAACACATCATCATCGCCACTTGGCAACTGAACTCACACCCCCATGAACACAAAAATACACACTTGCAAGCACACACGCAGACCCGTTGAACGCTGCCATCGCCACTGCCGCCATACCAGTGGGACTGTCACCATGGCAACCCAGGACTGGTCATGTCACCCTGGTTTAGTGAGACGGGTGACAGCAGGAGAGAGAGTGAGAGATAGGCAGGCGATAAAAAGAGCAAAAGACAAAGACAGAGAGCGAGGGGCATTAAATACCCTCCACAATACTCGCCTCAGTCTCGTTTTGAAACAAAAGGGTAGAGAGAAAGAGTGAGAGTGAGAGTGAGAGGGAGAGAGAGAGAGAGAGAGAGAGAGAGAGAGAAGCCAATGGCGTCTCATCCACTGAGCAGCTCTGGATGTGAGGAGGTCAGCAGCTTTGAACACTTCAGACGCACCACAGGGCCCTCAGTAGTCAGTCTCCTTTTTCAATAAGTAAAGAGGAGCTGTATAGTTGTGTAACAACACACACACACACACACACACACACACACACAATGTCATCATGTTGATAGAAAGTGGAAAGGTAGAGAGGGATTCTGTCCTTGCTATGGGGCAAAGGCTACAGCTGAGGTTAAGGATTAAAGGATCATATCAGCCTTGTGAGTTGTCTTTGTCTCCTGCTGCTATCTGTATGAGCCCATGTCAGAAATGTACTTTAACATCAAGTGTTTGGCTTTACCTTTGACCCCTCATGACGTGAAACTACAGTATGTCTCTTATTTCAACATCAAGACATCATTACCACATCAATTACAGATATTTGTGCGCTTACTCAAACAAGACCATCACAAAGTGTGTTTCCATTCACCTGTTTGTGTGCGCTGTTTTAATTCGGACATAAATACAATCTAAATATTGCAAATGAGTTTTTACTCACACTTGAAATATCTATTTCTGTTGATTACTATTATGCTGTGTTTCAGATCGATATGAATGCACTTTCCACTACAACTCTTATATTTCAATTATGAGAAATATTATGCTGACAATAACACTGGTGCATCACACTGAAAAGCTGGTGTCTGAACTTTCTTCCCTGTTGGAAAAATAAATGTTAACATGAGCAACTGTTATGTGTTTCCCTGAAAGATGAAGTGAGATACGGACTACCAATCATCTAGTCCATGGCCTCATTTGTTTACAGTAATTGCACCGGGGTAGCACTATTAATGGTATAATGATGTTTAAAGATGGGACACGGAGCACCTTTAAATCATCTTCTGTTTGTGTTTTGCATGGACGTTCCATCAGGGCATTACACAACAGCGGGATGGGCTTATTAGCTGCTGAAGCTGATTTGTCAGAGAAATAAGATCATTTATAAATAATAAAGCTCAAGTCATGTCAAAGTAGGAGGCATTTAGAGGTCTGGGATGAGAATCTTTTGGTTTAAATTTCATAGAAAGCGAAAGGTTGGCAGTGAAGAAGGCAATGGGTAGATGTAAAGTGATGTCTGGCTACTGGAGGAAAACGGTCAATAGCACCAGTATGACCCCTTGAGTCTCTAACTGTCTGTGCATGAATTGGGAAATGGTCTGTAACCACAAAGGCAAGGACACACACAAACACATGAACAGATCGCCATGAACAGATCAGTACATACTAGCTGTAGCGTGTGTATTTATGTCAGTCTCAGCATGTGGCAACAAGTGTTCATACAGTGCATGTATAGCCTTGTGTGTCTGCATGAGGATACATACATGTGTGATTTTATGTTCATGCATATGTGTGTGTGTGTGAGTGAGAGAGAGAGAGAGAGAGAGAGCGAGAGATGTGACATGAGATTTACGCATATTCATTAATCAATATTTGTGCTCTACGTGGGCTGTTCTATACAGTATCGATTTGCAGCCAGGGCCTAGAGTATAGGCGCTTGACACTTGACCCCAATAAAACAATAATATGCCTCCATAAAAGACTATGTGTCCCCAGTCTGCACTGACTGAGTGAGCAGCTATTGAACTGGAGTAGCCATCTACATCAGTCCAGCCCAATATGACAAGAGTGAGTGCCTCGGAGCTCATTTCACTGCCAATAGGACCTATATCATTTTTAGGGAAAACAGGACTCGTACAGAACGCATACGCGTACAGAAGTAAAAGTCATATTCACGTTCAATAAAAAAAAAAAACGTTAGGTGACTGCTATTTGGAGCACGTCCAAGGCTTGGATGAACATGAAACTCACCTAGTTGAATCGTCTGTTTTAAAAAGTCAAAAGTATACGTGTAACTGCCGTCAGTTCATTAACATGCATTATATTTCATTAATGTGGTATGTAACTTCAGTACAGTTATTATATAGTTTATGTGTATATAAATGTTATGTCTCTACATAATGTTCTGAATAGCTTGGGGCGGAACTAATTTGCACGTACACTGCCCGTGGGACGCTGTTTGATGTTACACATGAATGGAAGGTGCTGCGATGTAATGTGTTGAGTGCATTCTGCAAGAAAGTGTTATAATATCTTTAAGTTAAGTTACTACACTGGATTGGTGAGAAGATAAGTTGTGAAGAGATGTGTTGAAGATACAAGATCTGGGTTTAGCTCCTTTTGTAACAAGCTGCCAACGAGTGCGTTGAGAATGTTTACATGTTTTAGCTAACTTAGCTCTATAGCTTGCTTTGTTAACGTAGTAAGCTTGTGTTGCAATGTGGTTACGACAAGCAGCTGTGATAAGTGTTGTTTGTTGGCAGTTTCACGGGGATTGATGGTCTACGATGGAATAAAGATCACCCTGTTTTTCACTAAACATGGTCTGTGTGCGCGTTACTGGGGAGCTACAGTGAAACTCGACGCATTTGAGAGACTACATGGAGAAGCAAGCGGGAAGGATCAAGCCCGTCGCCACGTGAGCGCATTTCATTCCAGTGTCATCCGAGGACAAGCGCGCTTCGAAGGAGACGTTTTACCGCGGCCTGCATGAAGGTTCAGGTGCCACTAAGTTGACGTTGGCTGTAGTTGAAAACGCATACTAACTCTAAGTGCTTGTCAAACGTTTTCATCCAAGAGCTCAAAGGACTCTTTTAAGAAGTATTAGGCTACAATTAAGAGACAATTTAAGGCTGTTGCCTTTCTGCATTTCCCACGTTTTGCAATGTTATTTTCATTCTGCATATTGTAATATGGTTGATGTGGCTTGTTTGTTGTTTAATAGACTCACAGATATTCAGGCAATGTCAAAGCTTTTTCAAGAGTGTAACAATTAGTTGTAAGCTACATGTGTTTAAAGGTATTAATAAGCAGTGGTAATATCTCTTAACAACAATTAGGGATTTTGAAATTTAAGTAAACTAACAGTTTATTCACCAAGACACTCTCTCAGCTTAAAACCAGTGGCCTTGTAGAATTAGAATAGCGCTCAACAAGCCTTTGTTGAAGGTAGGAAGAATATTTACAGGTTATGTTATTTTATTAGGCTACTATTCATTTCTGAAAGCAATCATAAACTAAAACTTGCAAGTATGGCTAAGATAAAAAATAAGTAAATAAAAAAAAAAAGAGAAAAGAAAAGGGAACTAGATAGTTAGCCTATATATTCTGAGAAAGGCTAGACTTAATCTCATATCCAAGTAAAGAAAGCTAACTAAAATGTCAAGGGAAACTTTCCTTTTGAGGATGCCAGAGAGGGTGTGGTAGAGACTGTGCAGCAGCCCTGCAAGGAGAACCCTTCTGAAGAACCACTTTGTCCCATGCCAGATGAAAGGGCAATGCCACATACAACTGAAGATGAAGCATATGATACCCAACTTCCCTCAAGAGACGCTGCAAGGCGCAGAGTACGTAAATTAACGGAAAAGGGCCAAGAATTACAGGACGAACGAGTGAAAAAACTTGAGCATCGCTTTAATTTAAGCTACGAAAAATGGAGGATCATTGCTAAAGATGCCACATTAGCCTTTGATACATGTTGTTCAAATGACCTGCTACAGGAGCACGCCGCTAAGATGGGGAAAGCCTCCATGGAGCTGCATGTCATTTATGAAGACATGCGGCGTGTCTGCACACCGCATCCAGAAATTCGTCGCAGGATAGACATCTGTGAAGCAAGGTCAAGGGAAATTGTGGAGACCAAGGGAAATAATGAGAAAGAAGATCGTGGAAAACCAGAGTTTGAACTGTTGAGGCATGTTACACAAAGTGTAAAGTCTAACCGCTCAAAAGCGCGAAGTAGCTCAGTATCCAGCTCAAGACACTCAAGCTTGTCCTTAGTTAAGAGACAAGATGCAGCTGCTGAGGCAGCTGCCAATCAAGCTACTCTAAAGATCTTAATAGAACAAGAGCAACATTTCGATAACTGAGGCACAAGACTTGAAGCTGAAGAAAAGAAGGGCTTGCTGAGCAAGGGGCTGCCGCTGCACAGTTGCCGTGCCAAGCAGGGAAGCTGAAAATGCAGAGAGAAGACAAAGTCTAGAGGCCAAGCGCAGAGAGATAGATCGACTAGAGACACTCAAGAAATTAAATGCTGCAAAAGCACGAGAGCAAGCATACGCACAAAGTGGATGCTCAGATGAAGATATAGATGAGCTGCTCCATAACTGTAGTTCTCTGAAAATAAAGAAAGATGTCAAGTATAAATTTAACCCAATGAAGCCCTGTCCACTTCCAAAAGGTGAACAGCCTGTAAGGTGTGAAGACAGCACCACAGCTCTAATTAGAGCGCTTGCAGAATCAGTTGCAGCTAATCGTCTTCCTGTGCCTGAGCCAACAGTGTTCAATGGTGACCCACTCCGGTATAATGACTGGAAGTTGTCCTTTCAAACTCTCATTGACAGAAAGAATATACCAGCGGAAGAGAAGATCTATTACCTACGAAAGTATGTTGCTGGACCTGCACGGAAGGCAATTGAAAGCTACTTTCTGCTGGGCACTGAGGCGGCATACATCTCTGCATGGACAATCTTAGAAGAAAGATATGGAAATCCATTTCTCATTGCCAAGGCCTTCAGAGATCGACTCAATGCGTGGCCCAAGATCAATCCCAAAAGCAGTCTGGAATTACAGGAATTTGTTGACTTCCTGCGCAGCTGTGAGGCTGCGATGTCTCAGATCAAAGGACTTGCCGTGCTGAACGACTGCAATGAAAATCAAAAACTACTCACCAAACTTCCAGATTGGTTAACCTCAAGGTGGAATAGGAAGGTTATGGAAGTGGAAACAACTTTTCCAAGTTTTAATCAGTTTGTGACATTCCCTCCACCGCGAGGCCAGAATCGCGTAATCCAATTACATCCTTGCATGCCCTAAAACCAAATGAAAATGAAAAGATCAAGGCCCAAAGGAATAGAAGCCCCAGCAGAAAGGTGTTAGCGACAATTTCAGATGAAGGATATGTGCCACCAAGCTGCATTTTCTGTGAAAGAGTCAATCACAGTTTGGATACTTGTCACAAGTTTATGGAGAAAGCAGTACCTGAGCGACACAAGTTTGTACGAGAGAGCAAGTTATGCTTTGGATGCCTGAAGCTTGGGCACCGCTCAAGGGAATGTGAAAAGCGAAAGGTCTGTGACATGTGTAGAAAACACCATCCAACATGCCTTCATGAAAATCGCACGAGAGACGCACGGTCATACACAGGCCACGACAGATCTGTTGACAGCGACAACTCCATGGAAGGGAGGACAGAGAGCTCGCGTACAAGTAATTAGTGTGTCGGGTGGAGCAACATCCAACACAATTATGCAAGGCATTAAGGGCACGCACACCTCCACGATCATACCGGTGTGGGTGTCAACCAGCAGTGAGCCAGAGCACGAAGTACTTGTATACGCACTTCTTGACACACAAAGTGATACAACATTCATCTTGAAAGAAACCGCAGAAGCACTTAACACCAGGAGTGAGCCAGTTCAATTAAGGTTGTCAACGATGGCTTCAAGGAATGCCAGAGTGTCTTGTCAGAAACTTACAGACCTGCAGGTAAGAGGATTCTACTCAGACAAAACGATACCCCTGCCGGATGTTTACTCAAGAGAATTTATTCCTGCGAATAGAGATCACATTCCCACTCCAAATACTGCAAAGGCTTGGCCTCACCTAGAACACATCTCAGATGAGATTGCCCCTCTACAAAGTTGTGATGTTGGTCTGCTTATTGGATACAACTGTCCTCAGGCACTGATTCCAAGACAAGTGGTGTCTGGCGAAGAACATCAACCTTTCGCACTAAAAACAGACTTAGGCTGGAGTGTGATTGGCTACGGCAACCCTCACATTGACTGTGGAGATTTGATTGGAGTGAGTCATCATGTACTTGTGAAGCAGGTGACCCCAAGTTTGCAGCCCTGGTCTGACCTTGCATGTGAAGTGCACTATGTTCACAGAACACAGATTAAGGAAATGGTCTCACCTTCCGAAATAATCAACGCTCTCGAATCTGACTTCAGCGAGAGGGCAACAGAAGATGGCCCAATATCCCAAGAGGATCTTGGATTCCTGGCTAAGATGAAGAACGGCATTAGGCTCAAGAGTGATGGTCACTACGAAATGCCACTGCCATTCAAGCGAGAAAGGCCCAGCTTACCCAACAACAAGCTGTGTGCTGTGCATCGTCTTAAATGCCTGGAAAGGAAGTTGAAAAGAAACCAGCAGTACTATAAGGACTACACAACCTTTATGAACGAAACAATAGGTCGTGGAGATGCTGAGAAAGTCCCGTTGGAAGGCTTGAATAAATCCCCAGTATGGTACATCCCACACCATGGGGTTTATCATCCACAGAAGCCTGGTAAAATACGCGTTGTGTTCGACTGTGCTTCAAGGTTTCAACAAACCTCTTTGAACGACCATCTGCTGACTGGTCCTGATTTAACAAACGCCTTAGTGGGAGTACTCTGTCGTTCCGTAAGGTGCGGTGGCAATTATGTGTGACATTGAACGCATGTTCCACCAATTTCATGTCAAGGAAGACGATCAGGATTACCTGAGGTTTCTCTGGTGGGACGGTGGAAACCTGGAGTTACAGCCCTCCGTCTATCGGATGAAAGTTCACCTGTTTGGGGCAGCCTCTTCCCCAGGCTGCGCCAACTACGGGCTCAAACACCTTGCCACAGAGGGACGTGGACGGTTTAGTGAGGAAACTGTCAGGTTCATTCAAAGGAACTTTTATGTGGATGATGGGTTAGCGAGCGTAGAAACCCAGAACCAAGCAATTCAATTGGTTAAAGAAGCAAGAGACCTCTGCAGCATGGGCAAACTTCATCTTCATAAGTTTGTCTCCAACAGCAAGGAAGTACTTGACACAATCCCTGAAGTAGAACATGCAAAAGGCGCCAAGGACTTAAACCTGGCCTTTGAACAGCCCCAAGTGGAAAGGGCACTCGGAGTTCAGTGGTGTGTGGCTTTGGATCAGTTCCAGTTCAGAGTGGTGGTCAAGGACCAGCCATTCACTCGAAGAGGAGTGTTGTCCACAGTGGCCTCAGTATATGACCCACTTGGCTTTGCCGCACCTTTCATTTTGATAGGAAAGCAGATCCTGCAGCAGATGTGCAGAGACAAACTTAATTGGGATGATGCTTTACCTGAAGAACTGAGACCCTTGTGGGAATCTTGGCTTTTGGACCTAAAACAACTGGCTGACGTGAAGATAGCAAGATGCTACGTTCCAAGCGGCTTTAAGGTTCATCATTATGAGCTTCATCATTTCTCGGACGCTAGCACCTCAGGCTATGGCGTGTGCACATATCTCAGAGCAGTCAGTACGACAGGAGAAGTCCATTGTTCCTTAGTTATGGGGAAGTCAAGAGTTGCACCCACCAAGGTCACTACCATACCAAGATTGGAGCTGTCCGCAGCGGTCGTGGCTGTTCGTATTAGTGACTTGCTGAAAAGAGAACTTGAAGTAAACTGCCGCCATGAATTCTTCTGGACGGATTCTAAGGTTGTCATCGGATACATCAATAATGAGCGGCCGGAGGTTCCATGTTTTTGTGGCCAACAGAGTGCAGCGAATCAAACAAAGCACAGCATCTGCTCAGTGGCGCTATGTAGCTTCTGAAAATAATCCTGCAGACCATGCATCCAGGGGTCTTTCAGCACTGCAGCTGAAGGCGTCCAACTGGTTTACAGGACCAGCCTTCCTATGGCAGGAAGAGCTTCCACGTGAGGATGTCATGGTGGGAGAAATCCTAAGCGCTGATCCAGAGCTCAAGCAGGCTTTTGTGCATGACATCAAAGCCAAGGAGGAAAGGTCACTCATGGATCACCTGCATAAGTTTTCAGATTGGTCGAGACTGGTGAGAGCCATAGCTAGGCTCAAGCGCAGAGCAAAGCAAGTCAAGGGTCTTCAGCAACATTCAAGCGATTCCTCTACTTTGCATGAAAGGAAAGAAGCAGAATTGAGCATTATAAAGATGGTCCAAGAAGCCAGCCTTTTTCAAGACCTCCAGTATCTGAAGTGTAGCAGTGGGGATCAGATCCAAAAAAAAGGGAACAAGTTGCAAAAACTAAGTCCATTCCTGGACAAGCAAGGCATTCTCAGAGTGGGAGGACGTTTGACTCATGCAGCCCTTCATCCGCATGTTAAACATCCTGCGATTCTTCCACGGGATGAGCACTTGTCATCACTGCTCATAAAACACTACCATGAGAAAGTGTTTCATCAAGGACGGGCAATGACAATGAATGAGCTTCGAGCCAATGGAATATGGATTCTAGGATGCAGCAAAGCAGTGTCGTCACATATTTACAGATGCATGAGGTGTAGAAAGGCAAGGAGACCAACAGAAGAACAGAAGATGGCAGATCTTCCAGTTGAACGCACGGAAGTGGCACCTCCTTTTACTTACTGTGGGATGGATTGTTTTGGACCATTCTACATTAAGGAAGGAAGAAAGGAGTTAAAGCGCTATGGACTACTGCTTACCTGCATGTCTTCTAGAGCAGTGCATATTGAGATGCTTGGCGATCTGTCCACTGACTCTTTCATTAATGCACTGCGTGCGGCCATTGCTATCCGTGGACCAATACGGCAATTGCGATGCGACCAAGGCACCAACTTTGTTGGCGCAAGAAGAGAGTTTGGAGATGCGTTGAGAGCAATGGAGA
Source organism: Perca fluviatilis (assembly GCF_010015445.1). Taxonomy (NCBI): domain Eukaryota; kingdom Metazoa; phylum Chordata; class Actinopteri; order Perciformes; family Percidae; genus Perca; species Perca fluviatilis. Next base: position 2,453,108 of record NC_053118.1, on the reverse strand, counting down.
AAGAGAGCTTCAAGGAACAAGGATGTGAGTTTGTCATGAACACGCCAGCCTCAAGTCATATGGGAGGTGTTTGGGAAAGACAAATTCGAACCATCAGAAGTGTCTTGACCTCAATTCTAGAGCAGTCCTCCAGACAACTTGACAACTCCTCTCTCAGGACATTCTTGTATGAAGTCATGGCTGTTGTGAACAGCAGACCTTTAACCACTGATTATCTGAGTGACTCATCTTGCCCAGAGCCCTTGACGCCGAACCATATTCTAACTATGAAGTCCACTATACTCTCTCCACCTCCCGGGAACTTTGTTAAGGAAGACTTATATCTCCGTAAAAGATGGCGTCGGGTACAGCTCCTTGCCAACAACTTCTGGGTGCGATGGAGGAAGGAATACCTCTTAAATCTTCAGTGTCGGCAGAAGTGGACAGAGGTCAGAAGAAATGCACGGGTCAATGACATTGTTCTTCTGCAAGACGACATGGCCCCACGTAACCACTGGAAGTTGGCAAAGGTAACTGAAGTGCTCCCAGGAAAGGATGGGAGAGTGAGAAGGCTGAAGTTACTGATTAGTGACCCTACTCTTGATGCAAAGGGAAAACGTCTGTCCAAACCTACTTAACTTGGAGCGTGTCCAATCAGAAAACTGTCACACTAGTGGAGGCGGATTGAAGCACTGTCCTGCACTCTCTCTTGGTTATTTTTTGGCGCATCTGAGGCCAGTTTTAATAGACTAAGATAAGGTGAATTTGTAGTAAGGTCTAATCTTTACAATTTAAGTGATAAAGGGTTACGTGAAATTCACAGTGCAGTTCCTACGTTTGCATGATAAATAAAATCTCTTAAGGATTTTGGTGGGAGTGTAACTGCCGTCAGTTCATTAACATGCATTATATTTCATTAATGTGGTATGTAACTTCAGTACAGTTATTATATAGTTTATGTGTATATAAATGTTATGTCTCTACATAATGTTCTGAATAGCTTGGGGCGGAACTAATTTGCACGTACACTGCCCGTGGGACGCTGTTTGATGTTACACATGAATGGAAGGTGCTGCGATGTAATGTGTTGAGTGCATTCTGCAAGAAAGTGTTATAATATCTTTAAGTTAAGTTACTACACTGGATTGGTGAGAAGATAAGTTGTGAAGAGATGTGTTGAAGATACAAGATCTGGGTTTAGCTCCTTTTGTAACAAGCTGCCAACGAGGTACGTTGAGAATGTTTACATGTTTTAGCTAACTTAGCTCTATAGCTTGCTTTGTTAACGTAGTAAGCTTGTGTTGCAATGTGGTTACGGCAAGCAGCTGTGATAAGTGTTGTTTGTTGGCAGTTTCACGGGATTGATGGTCTACGATGGAATAAAGATCACCCTGTTTTTCACTAAACATCGTGTGTCCGCGCGTTACTGGGGAGCTACAATACGTAAAAATGTGTGGAGAGAAGTTAACTACGCATGTAAGATATTACAATTACTGAGCTTAAAATGTTGTTGTTTGCACTGCTAATGTCAGGCTAAAGCTAAGCTAAGGATTAAACATTGTAGAAACATTCAGCAGTTTACATCAGTTCACTTTTTAGATTCTGGTTCAGCTTTGGATGAATTTGGCAACTACGGTGCAGTGCTATGCCATTGCTATTACAAAGTTTTGTTCACAAATTTTGTTTTGAATTTGAAACAACTCTATACTTATGTGTTCTCAGACAACAGTCATCAAATATTACACCACACATTTCTAACTGGGAGCCTGGAGCAGACAATGGTGACACATTGATTTCAGCAGCATTTAAAATATGATTTGGTTGTTTAAAAAATTTGATTTCAAATGGCTTTGATAATATAGACTAAGCAATATTTTTCGGACAATGTTTAACCTTAAATTGTGCTAAATTGTTAGTGTTTTCTTACTTTTAGACTACTCGACTAGTAAAGTTTAAACTTTTGTTTAAATGTCAGGAAAATTAATGGTTAGGAACATCCCTAGTCAGTCATTAAATATTGTTCTAACTGACTGCATCACATCACATTCTTGCGGTTAAACAGTCAACATCACGTTAATAATTTAAGCTTATGAACCTAATATTTTTGAACTAGAACCTTTACTCAACTATACCTCCACTATAGTAGGCCTATTCTAAATATTGAAAATGGGTGTCAAAATGTCTTGATGTTTTCTCACTCTTTAATTTTCGTATTTCTTCCAAGTCTGTAAAATTCGAAGAAAGAGTTGAAGCTGTTCACTCTGCTGGGAGAAACAGCAAAAGTGATTGTGAGCAATACAACTGAAGCACTGGTTTGAATTTGTGAAGATTCGCTGGAGAAGAAAATCTGTGTTGTTGCCATAACTAAACCGGCACAGTTAGACTCAGGAAATAAACATGTTTTAATTAATTTACCGACTCTTACATAGAAGATCATAATGAGGACATAATCTGTGTGTGCACGCACAGTGTGTGTACATGCGTGTGTGTGTGTGTGTGTGTGTGTGTGTGTGAGAGAGAGTAATACAGTGATGAAAGCATGCTCTGGTTCCAGCCAAATTCAGCATTAATGATGGACTGAGATCAGCTCTAGCTATGGGATCAAATACGCCGTCTGCTAAATAATGTAGTGTACATGGCCAATGACTGTCCCATATGGACCAGAGAGAGAGATGCTGGAAGCCTAACGTATAGAAGGTACTGTAAGTATGTCAACAACCGCTGTTAAATACTCTGGGGCTGGAGGAAGGATCCCTTCCAAATATATACAGTATTTATATTTTTGTGTGTGTGTGTGCGTGCCTGGGCACATTTGAGGTTGTGTGCGTGCATGTAGAGATGAATGTGTGTTACTGTTTGTGACCGTGTCGGCAATGTGTGTCACTCATCAATAATGCACGGCTCTTGGTTCTCGCCTCTTCAAAGCTAGTGACGCTCTAGTGTTCCACATAATTAACTCTCTCTTTAACACACACACACACACACACACACACACACACACACACAAACACAGTTGAGGAAACAGCAGACAAATATACAGATATAAATGAGCTCAAATTCTAAGACAGCCATGAATATTCAAACAAAAAAACTTGTCTCAAACTCCTTTTTATTATGCAATCGTGGTAGAAAATGACTGAAATGTGTATAGGCAAAATTGCTGAATCACTGTTCAATCATCTGTTGAGGAAAGGGGCATTGCAACCTTTGGATTAGGAGATGGTTCAGACTTGCTATTTGTAAAGATTAGAAGAACTCGGGGTGTCTCAATTTCTTCAGATATGCTTGTTGAAATTGATTTTGTTGTTTAAGAGAGAAGACAAGACAGCTGAAAAAAGGGCCATAAAGCCCCTCTTCGTGACCTTCTCGTTGTAGCTTTGCTACTGTATTACTAGGCTGGTGGAGACAGGGATTAGTAAACAAATTCATGGTAGCAGAAATGAAATAAATACATTTATTTAAGACAGCGGAGACTACGCAGAGAGTGATTCTTTATTCACTCTGTTCCACTGATAACATCTATAAAATTGGCTTCTTTGTTTTTGTCATGGAAAAAAGTCCACTTGTGGGAGAAAGTTTTCCTGGAAACACTGAAAAATAATTAAGATTCAGATCTACTTTTAACAAAACTATGCTGAGGACACTTCTCAGCCTCCCCGGTAAAGTCTACTCCAAGGTGCTGGAAAGGAGGGTTCGGCTGATAGTCGAACCTCAGGTTGAGGAGGAACAATGCGGATTCCGTCCTGGTCGTGGAACAACGGACCAGCTCTTCACTCTCGTAAGGATCCTGGAGGGAGTCTGGGAGTATGCCCAACCAGTCTACATGTGTTTTGTGGATCTGGAGAAGGCGTATGACCGGGTACCCCGGGAGATACTGTGGGAGGTGCTGTGGGAGTATGGGGTGAGGGGGTCTCTTCTCAGGGCCATCCAATCTCTGTACGACCAAAGCGAGAGCTGTGTCCGGGTTATCGGCAGTAAGTCGGACTCGTTTCAGGTGAGGGTTGGCCTCCGTCAGGGCTGCGCTCTGTCACCAATCCTGTTTGTAATATTTATGGACAGGATATCGAGGCGTAGTCAGGGTGGGGAGGGGTTGTAGTTCGGTGGGCTGGGGATCTCATCGCTGCTCTTTGCAGATGACGTGGTCCTGATGGCATCATCGGCCTGCGACCTTCAGCACTCACTGGATCGGTTCGCAGCCGAGTGTGAAGCGGCTGGGATGAGGATCAGCACCTCTAAATCTGAGGCCATGGTTCTCAGCAGGAAACCGATGAGGTGCCTACTCCAGGTAGGGAATGAGTCCTTACCCCAAGTGAAGGAGTTCAAGTACCTTGGGGTTTTGTTCGCGAGTGAGGGGACAATGGAGCGGGAGATTGGTCGGAGAATCGGCGCAGCGGGTGCGGTATTACATTCCATCTATCGCACCGTTGTGACGAAAAGAGAGCTGAGCCAGAAGGCAAAGCTCTCGATCTACCGGTCAGTTTTCGTTCCTACCCTCACCTATGGTCATGAAGGCTGGGTCATGACCGAAAGAACGAGATCCAGGGTACAAGCGGCCGAAATGGGTTTCCTCAGGAGGGTGGCTGGCGTCTCCCTTAGAGATAAGGTGAGAAGCTCAGTCATCCGTGAGGAGCTCGGAGTAGAGCCACTGCTCCTTCGCATCAAAAGGTTCGGGCATCTGGTAAGGATGCCCCCTGGGCGCCTCCCTAGGGAGGTGTTCCAGGCACGTCCAGCTGGGAGGAGGCCTCGGGGAAGACCCAGGACTAGGTGGAGGGATTATATCTCCAACCTGGCCTGGGAACGCCTTGGGATCCCCCAGTCAGAGCTGGTTAATGTGGCTCGGGAAAGGGAAGTTTAGGGTCCCTTGCTGGAGCTGCTCCCCCCGCGACCCGACACCGGATAAGATGGATGGATGGATGGATGCTGAGGACATTAAATGACCTGAGAAACGTATAGTCAGTAGAACTGGCTATAAAAACAGCCAGAGCCATTTTAATCTACTATTCACTGCTTTTATAGATGTTTTTATTTATTTTGTACATTATACTGTAGATACATGATAGCTCATAGATCTAGAAAATAACTCAGACACTAACATTCATTCATTTACTCACTCATTCACTACTAGGCTACAGCAGCGCCCTTTATATAGAGAGTGTGGCCAACTCAAATCATGGGCGCCATATTGGACACCAACGTCAGATGACTCTACAGTGTAACCCTATGGGGCGAATATGCTATCTTGAAATAAATCGACTATTTTCACCATAAACAGGCATATACATGTTATTATCAACGTTTGTCAATATGTAAAAGGCCCTTACGGAAATATTCCAATGTATATTTACCTTCTATATCGTAAATGGGCCTCTAAAAAATGCCCATTGTAGTGAGTGACCACACAGCCTAATAAGTCTCTGAGCAGTGTTTACCTTTCTAATGTCCGCTAGCACACATACAGGCTAACTATAGCCAGTTAGCTTTGTGTGTAATGTAACAAAAACCCACCCATCTCAGAGGAGTGAAGCTCAATATTTCATTCAATAAAATTATGGTACAAAAGGAGCACTAACTCCACAGGTCATATGTTGACAACATGGAAGCAGATATAGGAAACTCCGAAGGCAGTTGTAACATTTACCTAGCAGGCTAGGCTAGCGCTGTTGTGCTAACGTTAGCAAACGTCGGCGTAGCGTTAGCTAGCTGTCTAAACTTGTGAAAAGCTGAACAACATCCCCGTCCAAGCTGTGTTTCACTTTCCCTCCAATATTATTATGAACATAATAAAGACACCTGGACTCCATATGACTATGGCAAGATCACAAGCATTTAGGTACATGGAGTGCTAGCGAAAAAGCTAACGCTAGCATAAGGTATGGCTAACTTCAAACTTCATTCATTTCTAAAGCAGTGTTAGAACTTTTTTGACAGCATGGTACACATTAACGAAGGTATTACTATAGACCCCTTGCAAACACGTGACCACGACCACGTGACGACGCCATGACGGACGGCAGAATCACCGGAAGCACAAGCTAAATAGTGTAGTAGACGAGCGGAAAGTTTCATTAGTTTCAAATAAATAACACTAAATAAAATGTAATAATAATAATTATACTATCTTCTTCTTCATGGCTTCTTCAGATATTGTTTAAATTCACCTACCCTGGTCCCTGTCTCGATCCTGCCGGTATCTAGCTTGCCCCGCTAGCCGTTAGCCGTTAGCTGCCGTCCGGTGAGTGTAGTCAGCCAGGCTTCTGTGATAATCATCCCAATAACAATCCATGGAGCGGTGGTGGTGTGGCTATGTCTTCCAGTTACTGAAGGCTAGCTTTAGCTTGCGCTTGGAGCAGCAAGTTCATCTGCCTGTTGCCCCTCTGTCTGTCTCGTTCTTTCCAACTCTTGAGGCTAGTTCTTCGTCTGTATACTCGGATTCGAATACATAAGGACGACCATATAACTCAAAAGGCTCTTCTGTGTGTTGTATATCTGCTATATTCTCCATAGTTACGTTACTCCAAGCTTCTTCCCTTGTAAAGAAATCTGCTCTTCACTCTTTACACACTACGCTCTGATCGGCACACTACTGTTTACCTTTTCTTGCTACAACTAGCAGCTACTACCGCACTACTGTTTTTTTTTTTTAGGGGGGAATACACTTCAATACGTGACACGACCTGTACTCTGGAGGACATAGCCACACCACCGTGGATTGTTATTGGGATGATTATCACAGAAGCCTGTCTGAATACACTCACAGGACGGCAGCTAGCAGCTAACGGCTATCAGCTAGCAGGGCCAGCTAGCTAACACGTACCGTTGTTCACTGGCTGAGCCGATGCAACTCTCTAATGGATGCCTGAACGCATCCCAGCTCTGGGAAATAATTCATCACACGTTAATCCATGCAGTAAATCACGGAGTGTCTATGATCAGTATTAACCACACATAATGTAACATCTAGCCATGTCTTATCTGTGATTCTATTCGCTGTTGATCCGTGGATATTTCGACAGCTATCTGGTCGGCTAACCGGGGTAGGAGCTCCGCAGACCCGCATTTAATTCAGTTGTTTGGCCTTTTTGGAGCTAGTTTCCGTGCCATGTCATCTTTAATTTAACCAATATTTTTTGTATGCGTGTTAAGTTAAATGATCAAGAGAACGGCTTACTTTTTGGGATATGTAGGTCAGTGAATAACCGATGATAGTTATGTGGGACCTGTTAGCAGGAACAGCTGGTTAGCACGGCAGCTAGCTGGGTGAGAAAGTTTTATTATTATTATTATTTATCAGTCATTTAAAACAGAAAGGCAATACATACACATGCTTGTGTTGGTGAGGATTACTCTGCATATTGTGTATGTGACTCGTGAGAACAAGAACAGCGAACCATACACAGTATATAAGCAGCGAACACGTTCTCGTTTGACTTGCCGTCCGTCTACAGAATAGCTCTTCCGCCGTCCGTCATGGCGTTCATAATTCGCGGGAGTAGAGTGTGACGTCACGTGCAAAGGGTCTATATTTGTCCTATGTAATTTTTTTATCATATCGAAAAGAGAAATTGACATTTACCTCACACAATATTGAACAGCTCCCATACTTTTCACCTTTTTGGTTCACGGGGGGACTTGTGAAATCTTTTGCCGCTTCCCTGTATTTAATTGCAGCCAAACGCGCAACACTTGGGCATTTTTTCAGTGATTTATGTCATTTTTTAAATAATGTATTACATGTTCCACTATTCCCTGCACTATGTCAATGGGAATCAGATGAATGTTGGTATCCAACATGGAGTCCACGAAACACGTGACCACCTCGGAACCAATCGCATAAAGGGATAGCTCAGAACATTCGATTCCCTAGTTGGCCACACTCTCTAAATAAAGGGCGCTGGGCTACAGTATGTGCCTCCTAGTGGGGATTAGGAAGCAGGTTATTACCTACAGATTAAATCCCCAAATATTGGTATCGATATCGGCCTTAAAAATCCTTTATCGGTCGGACTCTAATGGAAATTAACACCTCTGCTAAAGTGTTTAATTCGTTAACAATAATACGAGACGAGACAACACCGCCGTCATTAAAAGCTGACTGTGGTGATATCAACATGCATTATCGTTGACGAAAAAGACAACACTAAAATGTTTTTTGCCCTTTCTCTCTCTCTCTCTCTACACACACACACACACACACACACAGTCCAGTTCTGGTGGTTGATTAAAGCAGATATGTGCTGATTAGCTCTCATAACGGGCCAGATGGGTAGCGCATTGCCATGAGTCCATGAGGCAACTGTCTGATTATTCCACAAATTAATTGTGATATTTTGTCTATATATTCTCTGTCAGGTAAATATAGTAGCACAATGCCTTCCTATTATGTAGAAGTGCACTGTAAGTCAGTAGTAGGCTGTACAGTGGAGTTGCATATTAAGTGGTTCGGGGTCCTTCTGTAAGTCATTTTGGGGTACAATTTGGTTTTGAAGAATTCTACAAGCAGCAACACCACAGGCCAAGCAATCAATTGGCCCGTTCCAAACAGGAACATTTTCAAAGGACACTGTACTAGTCATATTTAAAAATATAAAATATCACCAGGCTTATCCTTTAAAGGAACACACCGACTTATTGGGAATTTAGCTTATTCACCGTAACCCCCAGAGTTAGACAAGTCGATACATACCCTTCTCATCTCCGTGCGTGCTGTAACAATGTCTGACGGCTCCAGCATTAGCTTAGCCTAGCACAGATCCTGCAGGTAACTGGTTCCAACTAGCCTACTGCTCCGAATTGTGACAAAAGTGACAAAATAACGCCAACATGTTCCTATTTACATGTTGTGATTTGACCGTAAACAAACCAGGAACTATATTCTCAGACAGGCTTGCTGCGAGCATATCACTCCGCCCAAGTAATATATTCTTCCGCCTGAGAATATAGTTCCTGGTTTGTTTACGGTTAGAAGATGGCTGTGTGTCATGTTACGTTGTTTTTTGTACACGCTGTGACTCTACAAATCACAACATGTAAATAGGAACATGTTGGCGTTATTTTGTCACTTATTCGGAGCAGTAGGATTACTGGAACCATTCACCTGCCTGTTCTGTTATGGGCTGATGCCACTGGAGCCGTCAGACAGCATTACAGCACACACGGAGATGAGAAGGGTATGTATTGACTTGTCTAACTCCGGGGGTTACGGTGAATAAGATAAATTCCCAATAAGTCGCGTGTTCCTTTAACTTCTAGTTCTGTCTAACAAAGGCACCTTGAATACAGAATAAATGCATGTGACAAAGAAGTATAAAATTGTGTTTTTGAGGAGTTTATATCCAGGAGGAGATATCCATGTTCCCTTTTACAGGTGGCATGTTATAGAGAGGAAGAAGAGCGTGACATATAGTGCAGCACAGATATGAAGACACAAATGCAGACACACAGAAATAAGCACAAAAAAAGAAAAATTGAGCAAACTAAATGTCTTTGATGGCAACTTTAAATTCCCAAAGCTTCTATGTTGCTGAAATCTACAATCTGTGATGTTTTTTGATTAAAATATAAGTGAAAATGATCGAGTCGAGTGTTGTTATATGCCAAGACTGACTGAGAGTTTACAGAACACATAACAACAAGGTGTGATGACATCACGAGCACCACGTTGGATGCTCTGCCATTCAGTAGCATTTAAAACCAATCTCAGTTCATTTCTAATGGGGAGACCTAAATGAAGACAGAGGCTGACAGATGATCATTATTCAGGAAAAGTAAATGACTAATAAATCAAGCAAGAAATGCAATTATGGCCATGATACATTTTTTTGTGTTTTTCCTCTTTTGAGCTTTTATTGAAATGGATTAAAATAGTCAGAACGACAGGGTGGCGAAGATCTATTTTCTGACAATTGTGTGCTTTGAAATTGTGCTTCAGCAAGGAGATGTGTAAAATACACACAGACAGACAGACACACACATCTGCACATGCATACACACACAAACACACACAAGAAGTGAGTGGTGTTGATGCCAGCTTGGAGTGATGGTAATATCAGAGACTGGAGGAGCTGCTAATGAACAGTGCGAATGGGAAGAAAGGCTCCAGCTCAATCCACTAATTGCCTTAAAAGCTTTTCATACAATTTACCCTGTCAACAGAGATGGTGGTGCTGTGTGTGTGTGTGTGTGTGTGTGTGTGTGTGTGTGTGTGTGTGTGTGTGTGTGTGTGTGTGTGTGTGGGTGGGAGGTTAGGATGTGGGATAAGAAAAAGAGATAATTCTGAGAAAACATATTGTAAGAAAGCGAGAAAGAAATGCACAATGGTTTCACACCTACGCAGGCCCAATCAGACACACAGTCTTACACATACACCCAGACGTCTTATTTAGTTGAAGCCACTAGCATTAAAAACTACAGCCAGACGCTTAAAAAGAGCCATAAACACTGACCACACACACACACCTAATTGCTCATTCCAACACACATACATACACATGTATATCTATAGTCATATCTTTTACACACAGAGTCATAAATACAGGTAGCGCTCCAGTACGACTCCCTGGCCGTTTGTTCATAACACACAGCTCGAGCACCAGAGTGACACACAGTAGAGTACTGTACTGTACAGGCACACAAAGACCTCAATAAAACCAAGCCGTCAAAATCTCTATTACCAGACAGTACTCAAAAAAGTCTGGACATTTAAATGAACACAACGTCCAGCTGTCTTCACTAAATCATGATACGATGTGCACACTTAATAATAACAGAGGGCTTGCAGCTAAAGGAGCTCAGCATCACACAGCAACTTAGTTAAACACATTTGACTTTTTATTATTACATTTAATTGGCTTTTTAAGTTCTACTCATCCCAGGTTCCAACAAGTTTTTGTGCTTTATAGGGGTGTAACGAGACATCGATCTGGATCGAAATATTGAATCAATGATCCAATATCATCGATGCAAAGCAAAAAAACACTGATATATATTGAATATCATCCTCTTTAAGATGCACCTTTATTTTAAAATTCCCACTTTATACTTATTCTTTTAATTAAAAAGAATAGTTGCGTATTTAAATGTCTGGAAGAGCTCAGTAATAAAATCTGATTTGATGAGTTGATATAAATACAAACAGATTTTTTAAAATCAAAATCATACAGTGGCAGTCTTTGTGATATCAGCAAATCTCCTAACATTATCCAAACAATCCATATGATCGTATTGTGATAAAAAAAAGTCATGATTTACAGCCCTAGTGCTTTATTGACAACATAAATGCATCCGTTTCCAACCTCGTCCCTACGACTTTTCGCTGGTCACATTATTTACAACAGCAACAGTTGGGACCAACATCAATACATTTCAATGGAATAACCAGGATCAGTAGGCAAACTTCATCAAATGCATTTCTTTGGTGCAAAGTGCAACTTTGATATGTAAAATCAACCCATTGAGCAGTTGCAAACCATCGTGACCAGAGCTAAAATGATTAGTGAATTCATGGATTTGAAAGAAAGAGACAATTATTTTTGATAACTAATCATCAAGAAAAATGCCAAAAATTCTCTGGTTCCAGCTTCTTGAACATACGGTGTATCTTGGTTGGACAAAACAAGCTATTGGTAGAAAGTCCCTCAGGCTCTGGGAACTTGCAATGGAAGTGATTTTTCCTTATTTTCTGACATTCAAGAGACTAAACAATCAATTGAACTTGAAGGTTCATTTGTGATGCGGAAACAAAACATTAGCTTGAGAAAAATATATATATATATACAGGGGCGGATCTACCGGGGTGGCATAGGGTGGCAACTGCCACCCTAAAAGAAAGCCTTGCCACCCCTGCTGCCACCCCAGTTGGCAGCAACGAATTACGGTAAAAGTTATGGCCAATTTGACAATTTACGAGCATGCATCTCCAATGTCCGACTACAGTAAATGCAGCATAAGATGACGCCAGAGCGGAGAGAGCCTGTTTTGTTTGGAAAACTGAGTGGCGCTAAGCGAGGGAGCCAGGAGTCGCGATGAATGGAGACACAGGAGGAAGGAGGTCAAAATGGATTAACTATCTATCCAGAAATGAAATTATAACGAAAGCACAGTGCTAGCATAGTGGCAATGCTGATTTTGAGATGATAAAAATCAGGTTGAAGAACGTTATTTCGCCAACTATTCAATGTTACTTAGGGTCTGACGTTTGTTCTGTGTAAAGTAGGCTACAAAAGCTAATATTGATTCAACGTCTGTCAAGGAAAACATCGTTACTTTGAATCGTACAGAAATGAAGAGGAAAGGTAGCATATTCAGTTTTTATCTCCAAAGAGAAAGGCGAGAGAAATAGAAAATGAACAAGTGAGCAAGGTAGATGGAGAAGATGTGGTGGAAGGAGAGAGAAAAGAAGTGGAAGGAGAGAGGGAAGAGGTGGAAGGAGATAGAAAAGAGGTGGAAGGAGAGAGAAAAGGGCAACAGAAACGTGACAGAGACAGAATACAAGGCCAAGGCGACCAGGGACAGGAGGAGGTGGGAGAAGACCACAGCGGTGAAGATATGGAGGGAGAGCATCACCGAGATGAGGAGGGAGGAAGCGAGAGACAAGAGAAGGTGCAGGGCTCAGACAGTGAAAGGGAAAGCAGAGTGCCTGGGCCATCACCAACCATCTCCAGTCAAGCTGGTCCACATGGTATGGAAACTGTTGATGCATAGTATATACTAAGTATATACATACTAAGTTAGATATGAATAAGAACAACAAATGACAAAGCTTAAATATGAATAATTAGGGAAAGTTGTCAGTGTGAAAGTTTGATTAGATGGGGAGATGAGTTTTTATATTTTGTGTAGAATGTATTTTAGATCTATTGCTCAGATTAAATATAAAAAATAAAAAAAATATATAAATAAAACAAAAAATAAACAAATTAACCTAAAAATACTCTCCCAGGCTAAAATGTTAGTGTGTGTTAACACAGTCTGATGGTTAGAACTAATCAATGACAGTTCCTAATCTTGTACAAATGCTGCCTGCAACGCTGCCTCTCTGACACAGTCCAAAACAGTTTGCTTCCCCTCTCACACATCTGCCTCTCATCACCTGGGTCTTACCTTAATGCCTTTCCTGTGATAATGCCCCTTACTTCTATCATACTTCTATATCTCCTATTAAGTGAGATCACATTGTACGGTCACTTATTCCTAATATGAACTGTTTCAAATGAAACCCCAAATGCAGGACACTGATTGCATGAGATGAAGTGTGTCTGTATGAGTTTGTAAATGGCAGCCTGTGCCCTTTTGTAGTGTGTATATACTATTTCTCATCAAACTGTGATAACTGATTAAATTCAGTAAATATACGTCTGACATATGTTGCCACCCCTCAAAAATTCCTGCCCCCCTCTCGCCACCCCAGAAATATTTTTCTAGATCCGCCCCTGTATATATATATATTTTAATCCAAGGTTTCCCACCGGGGGGTGGTTAAAATCTTGGAACAACAAGTAAATTGGACCTTGTGGGATTTTTTTGTGAAGATTAAGCGATTCCTCTAGAAAATAATCACATGATTAATAAATAATGAAAATAATCCTGAGTTGCAGCACAAGTCATGACAGTGCTGACTTCTGAGGGAACGGAGAGGACTACAGACACACGTGTGTGTGTGTGTGTGTGTGTGTGTGTGTGTGTGTGTGTGTGTGTGTGTGTGTGTGTGTGCGCGCGCGCGTGTGTGTGTGAATACGAGCTAATGATTAATATACAAAGCTTCTGACGAGGGATTTCATGCGACGGGTGGCGGTGGTTAGGGGTGAGGGTGGTGTTTAGAGGTTTCGGCCAATTCTCGTGATCAGACAGAAATCTACTATCCACCCCCCTTAAATACACGAAAATAGAAAACCACCCAAAACAATTATTGTCACGCATGATTGCTGATCCTGCAGATATCCGACACTTGTCAGTAGTATGCCCAATGTCCATGGGTGGGGGTCCATGTTGATTGCATGGGTGTCTTTTCTGGCAGCCACTAGAGAGACAGTGGCAGGTCATGACCAGTGAGAAGTGGGTATGGGGGGTTTAATAAGGGGCAGGGCTGTCATGGGGTATCTACAGAGGTTGGAGGGGTCCTAGGTCAATTTATCAGTCGATAGTTGGACGGAGGGAAGGATGAATATATAGGTAGACGAATAAAGCTGGAGTGGGTTTGAGGGGCAGGGGCCGGGGGGTCTCAAGAGTGTTTGTGTAGGCGGAGGGTTGCATGTGTGAGCCTGAGTGCGCTCAGTTTTCATGCACAGCCTCAAAATATGTGTGTGTGTGTGTGTGTGTGTGTGTGTGTGTGTGTGTGTGTGTGTGTAGGTGTGGACATCCTGTTCAGCGGGGGTGTGTGTGTCTCCAGTGTACGGAGGCCTCCAGACCTCAGACTCCTCCCTGGAGTCTGATGTCTGTCAATATAGACAGCATGGAGAGGCAGCGCTGGCCCTGGGTCAACACCAACGCCAATACCTCAAGACAGGCAGCGCACACACAGGCACCAGAAGCACACACACATACACACAGCAGGCAAGCCAATAACTGCAGCCCATTATTGAGCTGGCCAGGTCCAAGTTCTGACACGAGCCACAATTAACCCTCAAATCCTCAGTGGGTTGCTGGATGTTCATTCGGAGCGGCTAACGAGGCTAAATGTAAGAGCAGTGGCTCCGTTAATGAGACAGGATAACTGTGCTGTGTTCCAGCCTGAGCGGGTCAGCTCTCACTGGCCCTGAGGATAATATTCTACTTCCAGATTCAGGTTAGACCTGCTCTGCCTTGAATTACCTAGTTTCGGAAACGGTACAGTTGACATTCACTGGACCAATAAACCAAACCTCTTATCTCAGTCCCACACACAAACATGGGTGGCAGCCTAGTGGTTTAAGAAGCAGGATAAAGACTGCTTTATGCTTCAAACTATGTGCTGTTCACAATGTCTATCTGCACTGGAAGGCTTCTTTCCTAAGGGAGGACTGTGAGGGTGGTGTCGATTTTTCTTCATGACAGCCCATCAGCTGTGTTTAAATGGAAAGACTACTTCTCCTTCTTGACTGCACAACAGTGCACCACGAAAACGTACAAGCAAAAACTGAATCTGCGTTTGTGATTTGTTGTCATTTGAAGTTTAGTTAATGTCGTACCCACTGGATGTGGCTGCCTTGTGTTCAAGCTCCATCACAATAAAACTTACACACTGCTCTTATCTTCACTCCTCAATCTTTACACAGTGGGTCTACTTTCTGGAGCACTGTTTCTCTTCATCTTGAAATTTACTTTTTTCTTGTTTGCTGAAGTCACTTGAAGGACTACTTAAAGGTCCTATGACATGCTGCTTTTTGGATGCTTTTATATAGGCCTTAGTGGTCCCCTAATACTGTATCTGAAGTCTTTTTTATATAGACCTTAGTGGTCCCCTAATACTGTATCTGAAGTCTCTTTATATAGACCTTAGTGGTCCCCTAATACTGTATCTGAAGTCTCTTTTATATAGGCCTTTGTGGTCCCCTAATACTGTATCTGAAGTCTCTTTATATAGACCTTAGTGGTCCCCTAATACTGTATCTGAAGTCTCTTTTATATAGACCTTAGTGGTCCCCTAATACTGTATCTGAAGTGTCTTTCCCGAAGAGAAAGGAGGGGCAAGGTCTTGGCCTTGACCAACTGCCACTTTGCTCCTTTGAAAGCCATGATGTCTGTCTCTCATGGGTTGGCCAAATTCTCTGGGCGGGCAAAGCATAGAAAGGGGAGGTAACCTTGCTTCTTATGACCTCATAAGGAGAAGATTCCAGATTGGTCCATCTGAGCTTTCATTTTCTCAAAGGCAGAGCAGGATACCCAGGGCTCGGTTTACACCTATCACCATTTCTAGCCACTGGGGGACTATAGGCAGGCTGGGGGAACGCATATTAATGTTAAAAAACCTCATAAAGTGAAATTTTCATGCCATGGGACCTTTATTAACTATTCAGGAAATACTAGTCTGGATCAACGGATGAGTACATTTCCAGGACCAAGCCTGACATCCTTGCGTGATGTAGGCTCTCTTTGTGTTGTCATTCTCAAAATCCCTTCGCTACGGGAAATAACAACAACCTTCGAGCTAGCAAGCTACATGCTGAAAATGGCAAGTTTTTAAGAAAATTTGGGACCGATTGGCGGGGATTGCTGTGGACGAAGTACACACGGCTATACACTGGTAAATTACATTTAACCATGTATCCAGCTAATTTAAATAGCTCATGTTACTGTATTGTGTACTGTATGCTGCATTTTCTTTTTTGCAGGGTGCAAACGTTTCACCAAAACAAGTTCTTTCCGCTTACTATTTTCAGAGGCAGTGTCGGTGTGTTCGAAATGAAGCGCCATCCAAGACGATGGGGATTGGTGTAAAGAAATGCAAACAACCCAGTTTTTTTCTCATGTACAGTATGTGTGGTGTAGCCTTTACTCCACAGCGCTGTGGAGATAGGACTGGCAATGCAAGACTAAGCAAATACAGATACAAAATAAGAAAAGTACAACCAAAAAGTTACCAAATTGATCATGAATGAGTTGCCAATGCATATGCAATTTGCTTGTAGACCACAACATTTTTTTGGAAAAACAATAGAAATACTCTTGAACGTGAAACACTTATGAGATGTTGCCAGGAGACAATTCACCCGTGATGGAGCCTTCGCGTTGCCAGAACCCAAACCAGCTGCATCCAGTAGACGTCTGAGGTTAAGCTTCCTAATGTTCTGATACACTTCCATCGTCCTTGTCAGCAAACACTTCCTGCACCTGTCTCGCATTACCATGTACAGTAGGTTCCTCTGGAGAGCTTTTACATTCATACAGCTGTGGCAAATCTTGAGTCAGCCACCAAGAGCTGCTGGTGCTCCATAAAAGTTGCTTCAAATTTGGATTCCTGTTTTGAATATTTAGTTTTTCTCTCTAATGTTCTCTCTAAAACTCACAAGCTCAGTTTTATTCTGGATATCATCCAATGAGAGGTAGAAGCTCTCAGCACGCTGAGCAAATTCAAGAAAGAGAGTAGCACTTATTCTCTTTGCTTAACAACGAGCAAAGCTGTTACTACAAGCAACTACTAACAACTAACAAAAGCAATTTAACTTTAGTATTTCTGATGGAACGATGTACCACGGAGAAGAAAAAGGAGAGGACAGTGGTAAAAGTGATTTGTAAAAAAAGAGAGCCACACTACATTCTTTTCTCCTCTCAGTTCTATTCCTCTCTTCTTCCCACTGTTTATTTTCCACCAGGGCCGTTATCAGACGCAAATGTGCGGTGAGCGGAAAGGAGAACGCAGAGAAAATAATTACCCTCTGCCTCAACCAGCTGGTTTGTTCATAAACACGCAATTATGGTTTCATGGCAGTCCATTATATACCAGCCACTCCAGGGCAGAAAGCTCTGCCAAAGCGCGATCACGGAAAACATCTTAAACACTCTGAAATGGCTACTACCTCAGCTACTGAGTGCAATCTTCTGATTTGCTTGGCAGCCCCTCAATAAGGAATCAATTATGCTTTGAGAAATATGAGCAAAAGTCCTAAACAGCCAATGTTCCTGCCATGGAAGGGCTCTGTCTACATGGCGACCACACATTCAGGACTGGGTGCAGAGGGGCCACTTTGAGTGCGCAATTCTGTCAATTTATTGGTTTGTTCATCTGTTGACAGATATAATATTTCAGCAGTGATGATTGGATCTTGATTGAAAGCGGGTGAACCTGTACTTTTGAGCAATTTATAAAATGATAGTGGTTGGCTGCAGACTGGTGCGAGACAGATAGATGAGATGAAATACATACGAAGTATAGAGAGAAAGGATAAAAGATAAAAAGCAACAACCAAAGTATACACATATATCATTGTCAGCTTGTATTTACATGGTAACTAAGACTTGTTTCTGTGACCTTTTTCATATGTACCCAACATGTCACTGATACACCAATGCATGTTTGTGTAGGACGACATGTTCATTGTTGTCACTTAGAGGCATTTAATGAAAATAAATGTAGATTTATAATGGCAAAATAAGACCAAAACATGGCACAAAAATGTAGGATACATTTTGATGTTCTACAATGCAAATGGGAGATCATAGTGTTCTCCCTAAATCTCTGCATTCTCTTTTATTTACATAGACACCCACTGTTTCAGTGACAGTTTGTTTTCTTTCTTTTTGCCTTTCATATTACCACTGTCCTATCCTTCATTCTGATCGCATCTCATTTCTCAAATGGTACCTGGTCTCCACTGTCAACAATACTGTTGTCCTTTCAATCTCTTGTCATTCGTGTCCAGATTCAGCCAACAAAAATGCCCCATAAACTGGTGAGAGAAGTGAAAGGGGATTGAGTGAGCAAGTAAATGGGGTCCTGGAGTGTGTCAGTACCATTATGTTTTTTTAATTAATATGGTTGAAAATCATGTTCCTCGTTCTGTCTGGACTCCAAATTGGAGATGTTTCAGCAATCTGAAATTAATTTAGATCAGTGTTTTTGCAGTGAACTAAGGAAATGTGGAAAAATGTGTCTTTAAATGTGGCATACGGGATATTTTAGTTGGGCAAGCACCACAGCTCTTGGGATGTCAATGAAGTCAGCTGGTCTGTTTGTCCACCACTTTCACACCCAGAATATTATTGTTTATTCTCAACAACTATGGATGGATTGGAACACATTTGTTCCCCAGAGGATGAATCCTACAGACTCGGTAATACCCTGACCTTTCCTCTAGTGCCACCACGAAGTTGATATTTTTGGATTTCAGTGAAAGGCACGGACAACTACTGGATTTTTTTAAATAAAAAAAAAAAAAAATACATATTTGTCCTCTTACACATAGTGATATTTATCATTCTAGATTGTTTTGGTGGGCTTTGCCCAAAATTGGAGATATCAGCCATAGAGGTATCTGCCTTCTCTCCAATATAATGGAACTAGATGGCAGTCGGCTTGTGGTGCTCAAAAAAGTGCCAAAAATACATTCTCCAGAAATCATGACCTGGTTACTCATACATAATCCAGAGACCTGGTTGTGAGCAGTTTCATGTAGGAACGGTTTTCTTTCTACTGAACTACACCAGCCAGAAGGAAGCATACTATTGGACAAGAGGCTCGTGGCCCGACATTGCTACTTTGTGGAGATTAGTTTATAGTTAGTCGATATCCACGACGTTCCACTTCTGGGATTGCTCCGGTGCCGCCAGAAATTCCACCGGCTTTCACTCTTTTCGGCCGGATGTCCGTCCCCTTCCTCTTTCTTTGTGTTGGCGTTCTAACCTCCGGTGGATTTGTGAGGACTATGGTTAACTGCTCCTCAGATCTCTGCAGGGTAAATCCAGACAGCTAGCTAGACTATCTGTCCAATCTGAGTTTTCTGTTGCACGACTAAAACTACTTTTGAACGTACACATGTTCCACCAAAACAAGTTCCTTCCCGAGGCTGTTTTGCAGAGGCACAGTTGCTTCATTCGGCACTTAACGCCACCCAAGACGACTGTGATTGGTTTAAAGAAATGCCAATAAACCAGAGCACGTTTTCCTCCCATAACGGAATGCTGTGTGGACTAGCCAGACCCTCTCCAGAAGGTCTGGCAATGCAAGACTAGTTCATAGCTAACCGATACCGCTAGCTCACCTGAGCTCAGCTGAGGAGGTCACAATTAATGTTTACATCTCACGGGCCTCTCGTCCATGAGTACACTTCCTTCCTATTTTTGGTTTTGGGGGGAAGTGTCCCATTAAGCCTGTTGACATTTTTTGTATTATTACTTTCACTGCCAGAGGCAAAAAGTTCCACACTCCAGTTTTTGACCTCCAATAACATGAGGAGCACTTTTTATATGGATGGTTCAACATTTTGTTCTTCTCGCACACATGCACGCCAGTAAACTGACACACAGTCTTCACAATGGTTTCATATTATTCCACCTTTCAACAAGTGTTGGTAATGCGCCAAGATACACATCAATGCTCCACAGGGCACCTTTAACACTTCCATGCTCATAACATGATAAACCCTTTGATTATAGGTTGCCAAATACATTTATTTTGACACCACTCTCCAATGGCCAAATGTTTACTTCACCACAAAAGCAAATTTTGGATCTCAATGTTTATCTTTTACCTCAGCACTTTGGTTATCTTACCAATGAGCAGTACAGCCTCACAGAGCCACTGGGGTGGCTAGAGACTCTTAGCTTTGCTTCAGCGTTAACAAGACAGTGAGCAGGTCATTCCCTTATCCATCCTCATTTCTGTGCTGCCAAAGGGAAGTTCCTTTTTAGTGGCGTGAAATCTGTATTTTGCTCAATAGCTCTGCTCTAGCAGTGCCATTGAGTTAAGGAAGATTCTGTAAAAAGCATTTCTATTCACACATTTTGCAACAGTGGAATAAAAACATGATTCCATAATACATAACTAAAATAACAAAACATACAAGTTACTGAGCTTATAAAACATAAGCCTTTTTCTTGGTTCCTTGATTTCATAATTTGTAATTTTAATAAAGAGCAAACTGATTACAATCATGTCTTTTTCAATACATGAAATGGTTTTTGCTGCACTTAAAAGTATTGGAGAAGAGCACCACATTATTATGCACCCTCTTTCACACCATAAGACCATTTTTTGTCATAGTTTTAGTCTTAAATATCATTGTACACTAATTATTAAGTTTCACATTTTAGATTCTGTTAACACATCTCACTTGTGCTGCACCACTGACATCTCTGACTGCTGCTTTCATTCTCACATAGACAAATTACTTTTCAGGGACTGGAAAGATGAATAGAGACTTATATTCTGAAAAATTGGACCATCACTACTGAGCATTTCAGTCTAATATAACCACATAGTGGTTAACATCTGCTCTTACTCTATTCCACTGTCCAGGTACTTCCTTATACAATGCTTCAAAACTGGTTCTGCCAAATTCAGCCACCACAGTTCTCAACTTCACTCCAGCTTGTTAACATTTTTTCATGGAAATAAGTATCTGTATCTTAAAGTAATGCAGATGAGATCTGTGTGGAAGGAAATTGCATGGTGTGTGAACCTTGCCTAGAGTTATTCCTTGTTGCTGTTTCAGCCCTCAACCACAATGCGGTGACCCTAAACGGTGGGTTCAAGAATTAAACCACTCTGTTAAAGTAGCAGAGAGAAAGAATGACTCAGGCAGGAAACAAATGATGAATACTGTTAGCATAAGGCTGACAGATGCATGGCGGCAGCCTCCAATAGGAGTTAACACATTGTGTGCATCTCTATGGGAGCCACCTCGTTGCATTGTGGGAGTTGTGTCTCAGCGGGGGGGGGCGTGTCACTTCCTGGTAGGAAAGACCTCACTGTTCGAGCAGAGTCTCCCGGGATGTTTAGCTTTGAAATACTGATGCATTGTGGGAGCTGGGGTGTATTGTGGGGAGTGGTAGGCCCAGCGGGTGTTACGCCTGTGTGTTGTGCTGATGACTGTGCGAGAGGCAGTGATGCACATGCGCGCACGCACACACACACACACACACACACACACACACACACACACACACACACACACACACACACACACACACACACAACTCTGCTCTATGGATACACAGCAGCCCAGCAGGATCCTGCCTTTGTTGGTTTGGAATACACACAGAGAGTTCACCCTGCGTGTATACATTGTACACTCAGTCTCACAGAGGGAGTAAAACTCCCCAATGCTCCTGCTGCAAACACATGGGAGAGAGATGAAAGACTTTCACATTCACAGCAAGCAGCCAAAGATGGATCTCATCAACTTCTTCCACTGACTTCAAGCTTCACTGTCAATATATACACGGTTAACACATTTCCCCGAGCTTATCACATCGCAGCTACAACATCCTCAGCCGCCGCTGCCAGCCTTCTCCTCAGAAAAAGGGTGAAGTGTTGCTGCAGTCGAGCTCTGGCCATCCTCAGCTCATCCAAACTCCTCTCTTTATCCACACCATACTCTCCCCGTTTCCTCCCTCTGCAACCAATGCTCTACTCCAACCTGGACTCACTTCAAAGTCACCCACTTCCCCTCACACTCCTCCGCCGCCCCCCCTTCCCTTCTGCACTGAAGGTTGGCTGATCCACAGGTAACCTTTTTCTCTTTCATTCCTCGTTTCTGTCTTTCTTTCTCCCTCTCCCTCTTTCCCCCTCTCTTAGAACCGAAGAGCATCAAAGACTGCTGGGCCTCACGCCAGGGGCTCCCTGCTAAGCAACCTACCCCAGACCCCCCGCCAACACCACTATACCTCCGCCGCTAATGCCTCCTCCTCGCTCCCCACAAAAACCCCACATGTAAGACACACACAGGCCGGTGTATCCGCCTCCCGCCAGGCCCCAGATCAGCGGTGGCTGCCCCACGCTGGCTGCACATACTGTAAACAACAAGCTGTCAACAGGGCTCAAGTGTGCCAGCCATCTGATGTGACCTATGGAACAGAAATCTGGCTATGCTGTGGGGCTCAGGGCTCAACAGGGGGTTGGTCAGGGGGTACTGTGTGTGTGTGTGTGTGTGTGTGTGTGCGTATGAGAGCGAGGAGGGGGACAAGCTTGAACTCTGCAGGTGTATCAGAGATGGACTGGGTTGCTCTCTAAATATCATGCCAGTTTTAAAACATATCTGCGAGCACAGTTCATTTTGTTTAAAGTAGGATGTTAAAGGTGCTCTGAGCAGCATTTTAAATAATCATTAAATTAATCATTACCCCAGAATGACCACCAGCTTCACCAGACTGTTGCTGCCCATGGTACTGAAGGGGCTATATATAAATTTTGGGTTACACTTTACTTGAAGGTATCTGCATAAGAGTGACATGACACTGTCATGAACGTGTCATAAACATTATAAACAAGTCATAAACCTTTATGACATAACGCTTCTTTTAGTGTCATTCGGTTTTTGTCATGACAAGTTATGGTTAGGATTAGAGTTAGGGTTAGGGTTCATGTGTCATGAATCTTATGTAGATACCTTCAAATAAAGTGTTACCCAATTTTGCTAAATTTGCAAAATAGCTGGTACTAAGTTTGGTGACTGGCAGGTGAAAAGATGTATAGTCAGAAATTATTTTACAATATAACCTTTGTTTCAATGGCATTTTGATGTCTCTATTGTAACATACTTCTTGGCAAAAGCCATAAAACATTTTTTAAATTCTTTACATACCTTACAGTGTTATATGTGGGATTTTTAATGAGATGTCACTGCAATAATGTTGGCTTGTTTACTTCCGCCAAAGTCAACGCTTTTTCCCAGTCCACAAACGTTCCTCTAACCCGCAAAAGTTGTAAGGATGTGGTCAGGGCAGAGGGTGGGTGCACAAATTGCTGGAAGATCGTGGTTATAGTTACACATTGAAAGAGTTAATAATATCTTGTCTTGTGTCACTTTTTCAGTATTTAAAAATGACAATGATTTTTTTCCCTAACCTCAACCAAGTGCTTTGAGCAGACTTAACATAACAACAACAACAACATTAATCTTTCTTTAGTTACCAGATGCTTTATGTCATTTTTTCAGAAACAACTTGCACAGAGTTACCACAAAGCAACACATCAAAGAGGTAAAACAACCCTCTAAGTTAAAGTATAGTTGTAGTGTATTTATTTGTAAGAAAATTGTAGAAAATTTGGGGTCTAGTGTAATTATTTGCCCTAAGTCACAAATCTGAATTAGTGCTTTAAGCACTGGAGTCACTTACAATATCCTATATCTACACCTTCGCTTGTAGTACATTATCCAATCAATTCTAAATTCACCATTAAACTCCCTACAATAATAGGCTAAAGGGATGGTTACTCCTGCTGACTTGATAATGACATAATGGACCATGGAGGTCTAGGAAATAATATAACTGCACAAGTGTTGCATACAGATCTTTAAGGTCCACATTAAACAGTATGAAGAAAAACTAATGGGAAATCCATGGGAATCATGAAGGGATAAAAAAAATACATACAGTAAGAGGCCATGTGAAAGATAATTGAGCATGCAGTAAAAGCCACAGATAGAAGTATTCACACTGTGACTGAGATAAGACGTTGTGACAAAACTGTATTCAACTCCTCTCTTCTCAAACCTAGATTTACGTCTGATATCCTTTTTGTCTGCACATCCTGTCTTGTCTTTTGACACGACTTGTATGACTGCACTCAATCGCTGTCTCCCTCCCTGACTATTGTCTGTATGCTATTATTAGTGTCATCTCCCCAGTCTTCCTCCCTTCTCCTCCCCGTCCCCCCAAACCCCTACCCCCATGTCTCCTCTCAACTCACACTCAGATTTGTGGCTCTTAATATTGTATCTGTCTACCAGAAGGACAGGAGCACGGGAAATGACATGTTTCCGCCTGGGGTGAAAAGACACACACACACACACGCACACACACACGCAGATAGAACACACTGAGGCATTGGAGACTGCGTCAAGCTCACAATGTAATTATGGGGAGACAGAGCAGTCAGTTACACACCTGAGTGCAGCTGGAATCAGAGCTAGGGTGTTACTCTGACACTGATGGGGAAAGCCAGGAGTTAAGTCTGTTAAAACACAATGACAGGACAAGCTCCGATGTAATACAGGAAGGTGACTCTGCCGTGCCATTCATTCATGTGGAAGCACAAATATATTTTACAAATGTATGTGGACCAAGATGTCTAATAGGAGAGATTACACAAGCTTATAACAAGTCTTGTGGCTATTTCAATATCCCATGGACTGACATTGTCTGTTTGGCTGCTTATAGAGCCAGGGGGAAGTCTGGTACTGAAGCTGTAATGTAAATTTTTTTTTCTCTAGTAATGAATATGCAGTGCAATGTGGAGTGTTCTTTTCAAGATACCTTTATCAAGAAACATACCTTCAGTTTCACTCAACCTGCACTGAAAACAGCACTGTTGTTTCAGCATTAGCCACAATCATAAGCATACACTACATTAAAGTTAAATGGCAAACTTTGCAATCCTTAAGGACTTAATCAACATTTTTGGAAATGTGTTTTCTTTCTGAAAGATGGATGAGAATTTCCACGCTACTATCATGTCTAGGCGTAAAGTAGTGAGGTGATTAGCCTAGCTTTGCTTAAAGACTGAAAGCAGGGGGAAAACCAGGCACCCAGGAAGTGCACCGGGCTTGAACATAGTGGCCAAACTGTGGAATTGCATCTCCAAGCCTGTCATATGATGTCCCCTGGCCCATAAAAGACTTTTTCCTGTAGGCTATGATGGCGTAAAAGACCTCTGTAAATCAGTGGATAATTTTTTTTGAGCGTCACAACCCCAGCAAAATGACTCACTTCACTATCAGAATTTGATCCATTCGGTCTGATAACATTTGGAAAAGTCTGGAAGAGCCACAAAATCAAATCATTTAACCCCCATTCAAGTTAGCAGAGCGCTTAACCGGAAGTAGCCGGCTCGGCCAGCGGAAGTCTCTAGTGCACCTGCTCTATAGGCAGCACATGGCTCCACGGGGGCTTCATGCGCCACTCTCATAGGAATGAACGGGGCTCCGCCTCGAACACTGTTTCCAGTTCTAATTATACGTCAATGGTTGCCCCATTGACAAATACATGCCTTTCATCCTATCTATTTTGGCACGTATTTCAGCAACATGGACAGAGGGTGTACGTCCACATTTAACGCATGCACACACAGCAAGGCACACAAGAACACGCACACGCAATAGAGTGCGGATCGGGCCGCATTTTTCTGTCCGAGCCCGGACTGCGTCGGACAGAACAGTAACCGAACCTGACCCGAGCCCGACAGGCATTAAGATATTTATGTCCGAGCCCGACCCGAGCCCAACACAGTTAAAATCATACTAATGACACATGTACGTTTGTTTGTGTGGAAAGCCCACTTTTATTAAGCAGCTGTAGGAAGGCATTCAGAAATGTCAACAGATGAGCTCATCAGCGCATGCACGAGTTTCTTTGTCACAGCTACATAAACAAATTTCCGCACACAGGAAGACCGGTGTTAAGGTAATATTTTAAATTAATTTTAATCACAAAAATGAACCTTTGCATCAAGTGAAACAGGCCCATTGGCTACCTACATAATAAGCTGTTTTAAATTTAAAATGTTCAATGCCTTATCGTGCTGATATGACCGAGCCCAATATGAACCCCAACATCATTTCTAAATATCTGGCCCAACCTGGCCCGGCCCATCAGGTACCGTCAGGTCCCGTCAGCTCGGGCAGGGTATCCATCCACTAACACGCACACGCACACACACACGGTGTATGTCAGGGTATATGAGCAGGGTCTCGCATGTTAAGTTCGCACAGGGCCTCGTACCCCCCCTGAGACGACTCTGCACCTACCAACACCTCACCAACTGCATCTTGTTTGTTCAATCTGTACACAACAATAGGTGTTTTTAGGGGGAGCTACATGTTGCAACGATTTCTCGGCAAACCAAAGCCAGATGCAGTGACTTTCTGGAGTCCTTTTGTCATGGTAAGGATTCCAGGCACCCAGTGCTCTATCTGGAAATGCCGCACCGAAGCACTGAAACAACGTGTCCTTTTTAGATTCCTGTTTGTGTATGAATGAAACTAATGAGATTAAACGTGGTAGTTGGTGAGACTGTTTCAGAGCTGTTAGAAGGCATATTTACGAAGCAGCTAGCTGTTTCCCTCTGCTTCTGGTCTGTATGTTTAGGAAGTCTAATCAACTCCTGGCTCCATCACTGTACTCATGCTGCATTCATGCAATGTTGGCAGAACGAGAAAACAGTTTAAACCACCTTCAAGTTACTCTTACTTCAGTGTTAAAATGGTGGTACATAAGCTACTCATGCAGTGTTTCACAATCCAGTGAAATCAGATACAAACTGCCATCAGCGATGATGGCTTGCAGTCATTTTGCAAATATAGTAGTTTGTTGGAACAAATTCTTAATATCTCAGAACTCCTAGTATTACAACTAGGATGCTGACGTGAACGTTTTTTCCAAACCCAGTTGC